>NC_057795.1:93174191-93238049 GCF_018294505.1 Triticum aestivum | reverse complement strand
TAGCCTCGCCGATGCGCTCAAAGGCTCCGCCTCGACCCCCTCTTCCTCCCCACCGATCCACGGCCCTCCGGAAGCCCTGGATGCTGCCAGCTTCGCCGTTCCCCTCCTCGGCCACCGCGGATCGCCGCCGTCAAATCCGCCCCCGTCCGGCCTCCCTCAAGCTCGCCGTCCACCTCTACAGGGTCTACGTGAGCTCTCCGTCCGTTTCCCCCTCTCTGTTTCGTCGTTCGCGCGCCATAGCTAGGTTATCCACCGCGGCCGAGAGCTTCTCACCACCAGCCATGGCGTGGCCGTGGCCACAGCCACCGCAGCTCGCTCCCGAGCCCACCGTCGTGCTGACCGCAACCCCAGGAGGCCGCAGCGCCCTTCCGTTTCCCCTCTTGTGCACCGTAGCGTCGTTCCCGCCAACGCCAGAGGTCCGGCAGCCGCTGAGCTCGACACCGGCGAGGATTACGGCCGCCCTAGCTTCTCCCGTTTGCCCTGTTAGATGCGCGCGAGCCTGGGCATTCCGTAGATGCCCTCCGCCGGCCATTTGGTCGCCGGAGCAAGAAACCCGAAGGCCTCCGCCGCCTCGGCCTCGCCGGCGACTCAACGCCGGCGGGATTGAGTCGTTTGACCAGGGGTTTGACCTCCCCTGGGTCTATGATAGGTGGGCCCCCGCCATCAGGTGATTAGTTTAAGCTAATCACCACCTAAGCTAACCCCCTGACACTGACATGTGGGCCCTAGTGCCCCTAATCTTTAATAAAACTAAACTAACCCCCCCTGTCTAACCTGTGTCACTGACGTGTGGCCCCCACACGTCAGGTTTGACTCTGGGCGACCTAGTTGACCTGCTGACCTCAGCCTTACGCCATGCTGACGCAATATTCCTTTTCTGGAATTTAGTTCATTTTATAAATATTCAGGAAAGTCCAGAAATTTGTAAAAACTTCTAAAAATCATAGAAATTCAACCGTAACTCCAAATTAGATAATTTATATATGAAAAATTATCAGAAAAATTCAAGGAATCCATCTGTACCATTTTCATGCATGTTAGAACAACTTATAGCTGCTGTTTAGCACAAATCAATTAAATGGCATTTGAATAATCACATATGGAGTTTGAATTTGAATCTTGTATTCAAACCAACTTCATTTAATCTGTTGCTAGTTGCATTAGCCCAAAACACATTCATTTTGCCATGTCATGATCATGCATCATATTGTGCATTGCATTGATTGTGTTCCCTTCTGTGTTGCCGGTATTTGTCCCCTCTCGATAGACGTGATACCGATGATGTGATCGTTGACACTGATGAAGACTCAATGTTATCTTCAGAAGTGCCAGGCAAGCAAAACCCCCTTGTTCATTCCGATACAATCCCACTCTCTCGCTCCTGCTCTCTTTTACTGCATTAGGACAACATCGATTCATCTGTTACTTGCTGCGGTAGCTGAACCCCTTTATCCTCTGCATGACCTGTCGTTCCACAGTAATTAGATGAAACCCACTAGCATGAGTAGGAGTTGTTTGAGACCTGTTGTGCCTACTCATCCATGCTTGTTTGTCATGCCTGCTACTGCTTAGAGTTGAGTCAGGTCTGATTCATCGGGGATGAATCAGAGGCATGTGAACATGTCCTACCGTGTGTGAGCTAAGTGTGTGAACACGATTTGGTAAAGGTAGCGGTGAGAGGCCATGTAGGAGTACATGGTGGGTTGTCTCATTGAAGCCGTCCTCAGGAACTGAGTTCTGTGTTTGTGATCCATGATTCAGCTACTACCATACATTGGGCCCTGAAATATGACCCCGCTCGACTTCTTATTCACCCTTGTCCTCTGTCCAGGAGTTGCAAGTAGTTTCTGGTGTTTGTAGTATGCTGGAGGCCGTGGACAGCGCTGGCCGTAGGGGTGGGCTGTGATGCGGTAGGCACGTGGCCGGGTATACCGGGCGCCCGTTTGGTGTCACGGAACCCTGTTCACATCGTTTGGGGCTGTGAGCGAAACTCCGGCCGGATCTCCTCATGGATGGAACCCGAATAGGCGATAAACCTGGACTAGAGACTTGAGTGTTTAGGTAGGTCGTGGTCTACACCCACGTCGGCTTTCGCTTGAAGTCTGCCGAGCACATGTCGTGTGCAGACGCTAAGTGGTGGAAACATGTATGAAGAAGTACACCCCTGCAGGGTTAACATCATCTATTCGAATAGCCGTGTCCGCGGTAAAGGACTTCTGGGTTGCTTATATCAGTTCATAGACAAGTGAAAGTGGATACCCTAAAATACGCAAGATAAGCGTGAGTGCTATGGATGGCGTTCTCGTAGGGAAACGGGAGCGGTTCCATAGTGGTGTATTGATATGGTGAATATGTGGACTCGTGTGCGCCACCTCAAAAGAGTTACATTGCAGTCGTAGTTCAGGATAGCCACCGAGTCAAAGCTGGCTTGCTGCAGTTAAACCCCACCATCCCTTTGTTGATAATGATGCATATGTAGTTAGTTCTGATGTAAGTCTTGCTGGGTACATTTGTACTCACGTTTGCCCATTTTATGTTTTGCAGAGAGACTTCAGTCTCACTAGTAGTTCCGCTTGGACTTCGACGTTTAGCTTGATACCTCAGCTACGATCTTGTGCCCTCGGCAAGATCTGATAGATAGTTAGGCTTCTCAGCCTTTTTCATTTATAGATGTCTGTACTCAGACATGATAGCTTCCGCTTGTGCTTTGACTTGTATGCTCTGATTGTTGGTCATGAGACCCATGTTTGTAATGTCTCGCTCCTCGGAGCCTATTGAATAAACTACTTGAGTCGTAGAGTCATTTTGTGATGCCATGTTGTATTGCACATATCGAGCATATTGTGTGTATGTTATTGAAATGCTTGGTATGTGTGGGATCTGACTATCTAGTTGTTTATCTTTAGTAGCCTCTCTTACCGGGAAATGTCTCCTAGTGTTACCGCTGAGCCATGGTAGCTTGCTACTGCTCTGGAACACTTAGGCTGGCCGGCATGTGTCCTTCTTCGTTCCTGTGTCTGTCCCTTCGGGGAAATGTCACGCTTTGAGTACCGGAGTCCTGTTAGCCCGCTACAGCCCGGTTTACCGGAGTCCTGCTAGCCCAGTGCTACAGCCCGGACCCACTTGCTGATGACCGACACGTTCGAAGCTGGGTCATGGATGCCTGTCCCTGTAAGTCTGTGCCACTTTGGGTTTACGACTAGTCATGTCAGCCCGGGCTCCTTATCATATGGATGCTAGCGACACTATCATATACGTGAGCCAAAAGGCGCAAACGGTCCCGGGAAAAGGTAAGACGACACCCGTGGAGATACCGTGTGTGAGGCCGCAAAGTTATTGTCACATCCCTAGCTTCTGGCATTGCACTAGTACTAGCCTTTGGTGATGCATCATGTTTACTTTTACAGAAAGTTGAAATGGGGATTGTCCAAACCCTAGCATTTTAAGAATTCACCAGGTTCACCTAAAATATTTTCAGTCAATCCAAGTGGCTTTCAAAAATGTTCATCATTTTTGGAAAAATGCTGGAAACAGTAACCAGAGATGATGCACATTTTTCCATGTCATTTTGGATCTTTGAACTAATATATATTGTATTTGAGTTGGAGCAAATATATGTTATATATATTTTTAATGCTTCAATAATTCTGATATTTTGTGAGGGGCTCTGGAATATTACTTTCAGTCCCTGCAAAAATTATTGGAAGAAACAAAAATGATTTAGTGTTTGAACTAAATCAAAACAGATGAAACAAATAGAAAACAATGATTAAAAAATAAAACAGAGCAAAAATAAAAAGGGAGACGGCCACCTGGGCCACTTACCTGCTTACCTGCCCGGCCCAGCTCCTCCCGCTGGCCCAGCCCACCACCACAGCCTCCCTGTCGTCTTCCTCCCTGGACAGGAGGACGAGGGCGTGTGCCCGACGCTCGCCGGCACGCGCGCGCGCCACCTCCCCCCTGCTGGCCACCTCCTGCTTCCCCCGGACTCCCTTGATGCCCCGGACGAAGCCACGCAGCTGCCCCGCACCGCTCTCACTCTCCCTCGCCCTCCCCTTCTTCCCCTGCTCTCTCTCCCTCTCACCCGAGAACCACCGCCGCCACCGACGCCGATTGCCGCAGCCACCGTGCTCCTCTCGCCTCCCCGACGCCTCCCAGAGCTCCGCAAGTCCTCCCTCGTCCTCCTCGTCGTCTCACGCGACCAGAAGAGCCCCGGAACGCCGCCCCCGACGTTTTCCCCCTCGCCGGCCGCCGAGGATCTTCTCCGTCGAATTCGGCCACTCTGGCGCGCCCCCGAGCTCGCTGACCCTCCCTGCGTGATCCCTGTGAGCTCCACTCCGTTTCCCCTCCTCCATTTTGTTCGTTTCCGTGCCGTAGCACCCCGGCCACATTCCCGAGCGCCGCCGTCCGCCATGGACGCCGGGCATGGCACTGACGTGCTGCTGCGGCCAGACCGACGAGCCTAGCGTGCTCCTAGCTGCCCCAGGAGTCCGCATAGCCCCTCAGCCAGCCCCCTAGCGCCCCGTAACCTCGCTCCGCCCAAACCCGAGCTCCGGCAGCCGCTGCGGCCCCCACTCCGGCGAGCTCCGGCCACCCCCGCACCTCCCGATGGCCCCCCTAGATGCGCACGGGCACGGGCTACCCTCTGGTGCCCTTGGCTTGGCCCAAAACCCCTCGCAGCGCCACTCCGGCGAGCTCCCGCCGCAGTTTTGGTCGTCGCCGGCCGAACTCCGGCGAAGTCGACGTGGCTTAGTTAATTAGTCACTAACCCCCCCACCTACTGACGCTGACAAGTGGGCCCCAGGGCTTAGTCAAAGCTAACCAGCCCGGGTCAACGCGGGATTAGTCCCTGTGTCACTGACGTGTGGACCCCACACGTCAGGTTTGACCTGGGGCGCTCGGTTGACCCTGCTGACGTCACTATTACGTCATGCTGACGCAGTATTTGTTCTAGAATTTAAATAAATCCTAAATGATTTATAAATTCCAGAAAATGACTAAAACTTCCAAAATTCATAGAAAATTAACCGTAACTCCAAATTTAATAAATTATATATGAAAAATTATCAGAAAAATTCAAGGAATCCATCTGTACCATTTTCATGCATGTTAGAACAACTTATAGCTGCTGTTTAGCACAAATCAATTAAAGGGCATTTAAATAATCACATATGGAGTTTGAATTTGAATCTTGGATTCAAACCAACTTCATTTAATCTGGTTTTAGTTGCATTAGCTCAAAACACATTCATTTTGCCATGTCATGATCATGCATCATATTGTGCATTGCATTGATTGTGTTCCTTTCTGTGTTGCCGGTATTTGTCCCCTCTCGATAGACGTGATACCGATGACGTGATCGTTGACACTGATGAAGACTCAATGTTATCTTCAGAAGTGCCAGGCAAGCAAAACCCCCTTGTTCATTCCGATACAATCCTACTCTCTCGCTCCTGCTCTCTTTTACTGCATTAGGACAACACCGATTCATCTGTTACTTGCTGCGGTAGCTGAACCCCTTTATCCTTTGCATGACCTGTCATTGCCACAGTAAATAGATGAAACCCACTAGCATGAGTAGGAGTTGTTTGAGCCCTGATGTGCCTACTCATTCATGCTTGTTTGTCATGCCTGCTACTGCTTAGAGTTGAGTCAGGTCTGATTCATCGAGGATGAATCAGAGGTGTGTGAACATGTCCTACTATGTGTGAGCTAAGTGTGTGAACACGATTTGGTAAAAGGTGTCGGTGAGAGGCCATGTAGGAGTACATGGTGGGTTGTCTCATTGAAGCCGTCCTTAGGAACTGAGTTTTGTGTTTGTGATCCATGATTCAGCTACTACCATGCATTGGGCCCTGAAATATGACCCCGCTCGACTTCTTATTGACCCTAGTCCTCTGTCCAGGAGTTGCAAGTAGTTTCTGGTGTTTGTAGCTTACTGGAGGCCGTGGACAGCGCTGACCGTAGGGGTGGGCTGTGATGCGGTAGGTACGTGGCACGGTGTACCGGATGCCCGTTTGGTATCTCGGGAACCCTGTTCACATCGTTTGGGGCTGTGAGCGAAACTCCGGCCGGATCTCCTCATGGATGGAACCCGAATAGGCGATAAACCTGGACTAGAGACTTGAGTGTTTAGGTAGGTCGTAGTCTACACCCACGTCGGCTTTCGCTTGAAGTCTGCCGAGCACATGTCGTGTGCAGACGCTAAGTGGTGGAAACATGTATGAAGAAGTACACCCCTGCAGGGTTAACATCATCTATTCGAATAGCCGTGTCCGCGGAAAAGGACTTCTGGATTGCTTATATCAGTTCATAGACAAGTGAAAGTGGATACTTTAAAATGCGCAAGATAAGCGTGAGTGCTATGGATGGCGTTCTCGTAGGGAGACGGGAGCGGATCCATAGTGGTGTATTGATATGGTGAATATGTGGACTCGTGTGCGCCACCTCAAAAGAGTCGCTTGCAGTCGTAGTTTAGGATAGCCACCGAGTCAAAGCTGGCTTGCTGCAGTTAAACCCCACCATCCCCTTGTTGAAAATGATGCATATGTAGTTAGTTCTGATGTAAGTCTTGCTGGGTACATTTGTACTCACGTTTGCCTATTTTATGTTTTTGCAGAGAGACTTCAGTCTCACTAGTAGTTCCACGTGGACTTCGACGTTTAGCTTGTTACCTCAGCTACGATCTTGTGCCCTCGGCAGGATCTGATAGATAGTCAGGCTTCTTAGCCTTTTTCATTTATAGATGTCTGTACCCAGACATGATAGCTTCTGCTTGTGCTTTGATTTGTATGTTCTGAATGTTGGGTCATGAGACCCCTATTTGTAATATCTCGCTCCTCGGAGCCTATTGAATAAATTACTTGAGTCGTAGAGTCATGTTGTGATGCCATGTTGTGTTTGCACATATCGAGCATATTGTGTGTATGTTATTGAAATGCTTGGTATGTGTGGGATCTGACTATCTAGTTGTTTATCTTTAGTAGCCTCTCTTATCGGGAAATGTCTCCTAGTGTTTCCACCGAGCCATGGTAGCTTGCTACTGCTCCGGAACACTTAGGCTGGCCGGCATGTGTCCTTCTGCGTTCCTGTGTCTGTCCCTTCGGGGAAATGTCACGCGATGAATACCGGAGTCCTGTTAGCCCGCTACAGCCCGGTTCACCGGAGTCCTGCTAGCCCAGTGCTACAGCCTGGATTCACTCGCTGATGACTGACACGTTCGATGCTGGGTCATGGATGCCTGTCCCTGTAAGTCTGTGCCACTTTGGGTTTACGACTAGCCATGTCAGCCCCGGGCTCCTTATCATATGGATGCTAGCGACACTGTCATATACGTGTGCCAAAAGGCGCAAACGGTCCCGGGCAAAGGTAAGGCGACACCCGTGGGAATACCGTGCGTGAGGCCGCAAAGTGATATGAGGTGTTACATGCTAGATCGATGTGGCATTGAGTCGGGGTCCTGACAATTGCTTTTGCATCCAAACTCCATAAACCCCAAAGTTATTCCATATGAGTCCACCATACCTTCATATATGCGGTACTTACCTGCCGTTGCAAGTAAATTTGTATGTGCCAAACTCCAAACCTTTAAATGAAATTCTGTTTTGTATGCTCGAACAGCTCATATATCAACTAGGGCTGTCTATATCTTCCATTATAGGAGGGTTATTCTCAAGAGGAGTGGACTCCGCTCCTCATTCACAAGAAAATGGTTGGCCACCGGGATGCCCAGTCCCATGCTCAAATCAAATCAAAATAGTTGCAAACCAAACTCCCCCAGGATTGTTGTTAGTTGGAGGCACCCATTGTTTGGAGCAAGACATGGATTGATGATTGTTGGTGGTGGGGGAGTATAAACTTTACCATTCTGTTTGGGAACCGCCTATAATGTGTGTAGCATGGAAGATATCGAGATCTCATAGTTGTTATGTTGACAGTGAAAGTATACCGCTCAAAATGTTATTCATCTCTATTTCAAAATCGAGCTCTAGCACATCTACAAATCCCTGCTTCCCTCTGCGAAGGGCCTATCTATTTACTTTTATGTTGAGTCATCACCCTCTTATTAAAAATCACCCGCTGGAGAGCACTGCTGTCATTTGCATGTGTTACTATTAAATTATATTGGGTATGACTATGACTGGATCTCTTTTACCATGAATTACAATGTTTAGTCAGTCCTTGATCGTTAAAGGTGCTCTGCATTTATGTTTTGCTGTCTCAGAAAGGGCTAGCGAGATACCATCTTGTTATATCATATTATGATTGTTTTGAGAAAGTGTTGTCATCCGAGTTTTATTATTATTGCTTGCTAGTTGATTATGCCATTGATATGAGTAAAGATGAGACCTACGTGTTATTGTGAATATAGTTAATTCATAATCTTTGCTGAAAACTTGAATGCTGGCTTTACATATTTGCATCAACAAGAGCAAACAGAGTTTGTAAAAGTTTTTCTTTATCACTTTCAGTTTGTCAACTGAATTGCTTCAGGACAAGCAAAGGTTTAAGCTTGGGGTTGTTGATACGTCTCCGTCGTGTCTACTTTTCCAAACACTTTTGCCCTTGTTTTGGACTCTAACTTGCATGATTTGAATGGAACTAACCCGGACTGACGCTATTTTCAGTAGAACTGCCATGGTGTTATTTTTGTGCGGAAATAAAAGTTCTCAGAATGACCTGAAGATCAACAGGGGAACTTTTCAGAATTAACAAAAAATACTGGCGGAAGAATCAGCATCAGGGGGCCCACACCATGTCCACGAGGGTGGGGTGCACACCCCCTGCCCTAGAGCTCGCCCCTGCCTCGTGGGCCCTCTGGATGTCCACCGACCTCAACTCCAACACCATATATTTGCTTTCATGGAGAAAAAATCAGGGAGAAAGACTCATCGCGTTTTACGATATGGAGCCGCCGCCAAGCCCTAATCTCTCTCGGGAGGGCTGATCTGGAGTCCGTTCGGGGTTCCGGAGAGGGGCATTCGTCGCCTTCATCATCTTCAACCATACTCCATCACCAATTTCATGATGCTCACCGCCGTGTGTGAGTAATTCCATCGTAGGCTTGCTGGACGGTGATGTGTTGGATGAGATTTACCATGTAATCAAGTTAGTTTTGTTAGGGTTTGATCCCTAGTATCCACTATGTTCTGAGATTGATGTTGCTATGACTTTGCTATGCTTAATGCTTGTCACTAGGGCCCGAATGCCATGATTTCAGATCCGAACCTATTATGTTTTCATGAATATATGTGAGTTCTTCATCCTATCTTGCAAGTCTATAGTCACCTATTATGTGTTATGATCGGACAACCCCGAAGTGACAATAATCGGGATACTTCTCGGTGATAACCGTAGTTTGAGGAGTTCATGTATTCACTATGTGTTAATGCTTTGGTCCGTTACTCTATTAAAAGGAGGCCTTAATATCCCTTAGTTTCCATTAGGACCACGTGATACATCTCCAACATATCTATAATTTATGAAGCATTCATGCTATTTAATTATTTGTTTTGAATGATTATGGGCTTTATTATACACTTTTATGTTACTTTTGGGACTAACCTATTAACCGGAGGCCCAGCCCATATTGCTGTTTTATTGCCTGTTTCAGTATTTTGAAGAAAAGGAATATCAAACGGAGTCCAAATGGAATGAAACCTTCGACAGCGTGATTTTTGGGGAAGAATATGATCCGGGAGACTTGGTGTTCACGTCAGAAGAGCCTCGAGGAGGCCATGAGATAGGAGGGCGCACCCCCCCCCTATGGGTGCGCCCCCTGTCTCCTGTGCCCCTTGAGCACCCCCCGACCGACTTCTTTTGCCTATATAGTCCCATATACCCTAAAAACATCGACAGAGACAATAGATCGGGAGTTCCGCCGCAAGCCTATGTAGCCACCAAAAACCATTCGGGATCCTGTTCTGGCACCCTGCCGGGGGCGGGGGGATCCCTCACCGGTGGCCATCTTCATCATCCCGGCGCTCTCCATGACGAGGAGGGAGTAGTTTACCCACGGGGCTGAGGGTATGTACCAGTAGCTATGTGTTTGATTGCTCTCTCTCGTGTTTTCTCTCGTGTTCCCTCTATGGCACGATCTTGATGTATCGCGAGCTTTGCTATTATAGTTGGATCTTATGATGTTTCTCCCCCTCTACTCTCTTGTAATGGACTGAGTTTTCCCTTTGAAGTTATCTTATCGGATTGAGTCTTTAATGATTTGAGAACACTTGATGTATGTCTTGCGTGGGATACCCGTGGTGACAATGGGGTATTCTATTGATCCAGTTGATGTATATTTTCGTGATTTACTTGCGGGTTCCGCCCATGAACCTATGCATAAGGGTTGGCACATGTTTTCGTCTTGACTCTCCGGTAGAAACCTTAGGGCACTCTTTGAAGTACTTTGTGTTGGTTGAATAGATGAATCTGGGATTGTCTGATGCATATCGTATAATCATGCCCACGGATACTTGAGGTGACAATGGAGTATCTAGGTGACATTAGGGTTTTGGTTGATTTGTGTCTTAAGGTGTTATTCTAGTACGAACTCTTGAATAGATTGATCCGAAATAATAACTTTGAGGTGGTTTCGTACCCTACCATAATCTCTTCATTTGTTCTCCGCTATTAGTGCCTTTGAAGTGACTCTTTGTTGCATATTGATGGATTGTTATATGATCTATTTATGTTATTATTGTTGAGAGAACTTGCACTAGTGAAAGTATGAACATTAGGCCTTGTTTCCACGCATTGCAATACCGTTTACGCTCACTTCTATCGCTTGTTACCTTGCTGTTTTTATAATCTGAGATTACAAATACCTTTATCTACCATCCATATTGCACTTGTATCACCATCTCTTCGCCGAACTAGTGCACCTATACAATTTACCATTGTATTGGGTGTGTTGGGGACACAAGAGACTCTTTGTTAATTGGTTGCAGGGTTGTTTGAGAGAGACCATCTTCATCCTACGCCTCCCACGGATTGATAAACCTTAGGTCATCCACTTGAGGTAAATTTTCTACTGTCCAACAAACCACTGCACTTGGAGGCCCAACAACGTCTACAAGAAGACGGTTGTGTAGTAGACATCAAGCTCTTTTCTGGCACCGTTGACGGGGAGGTGGGTGCTTGAAGGTATATCTTTAGATCTTGCAATCGAATCTTTTAGTTTCTTGTTTTATCACTAGTTTAGTCTATAAAAGAAAACTACAAAAAAATGGAATTGAGTTTGTCTCATACGCTTCATCTTTTTAATATCTTTTGTGAGAATGATGGTAAGGAAAATTGTGCTCAAGTGCTAGAAGAAGAAATCTATAAAATGTTTGTCACTAAATCTTTGAATGATGAGCATGATTGCAATGTTATTAGTATGAATTCCTTGAATATCCATGATGCTAATGATATGCAAAGCCACAAGCTTGGGATGCTATGTTTGATGAATATGATATCTTTTGTCCCCCAAGTTTTGTTGAGAATATTTATTATGATGAAAGCATGCCTCCTATTTATGATGATTATATTGATGAAAGTGGGTTTGGAAGAGTGTCAACTTTAGGTAATATTGATCCCATTATTTTGGAGGGTGTTGAATCTTATTGTGATAATTATGAAAGTGGGTTTGGAGAGGTGATGACTTTATTTAGTGATGAATCCACTATTTTGGAAGAGGTTCCAATTGATTATGAGAACAAAGTTGCTATCTATGATGATTATTGTGATGACTTGTATGCTATTAAGAATAATGATAACCATGAAACTTGTCATCATGATTTTAGTTTTCAATTGGATTATGCCTCACATCATAGTTATTTTGTTGAGTTTGCTCCCACTACTATTCATGAGAAGAAGTTTGCTTATGTGGAGAGTAATAAAAATTCTATGCTTGTAGATCATGAAAAAATGCTTTAGGTGCTGGTTATATTGTTGAATTCATTCATGATGCTACTAAAAATTATTATGAGAGAGCAACATATGCTTGTAGGAATTGCAATAATATCAAGTTTCCTCCCTATGTGCTTAAAATCTTGAAGTTATGTTTGTTTTGCCTTCCAATGCTAGTTGATTATTGTTCCCATAAGTTGTTTGCTCACAGAATCCCTATGCATAGAGAGTGGGTTAGACTTAAATGTTCTATTCATATTCTTCATGATGCTCCCTTTATGTTTCAATTCTTATCTTTTATGTGAGCATCATTTCATCATGCCTAGCTAGGGGCTCTAAACGATAGCGCTTGTTGGGAGGCAACCCAATTTATTTTTGTTTCTTAATTTTTGTTCCTCTTTAGTAATAAATAATTCATCTAGACTCTGGTTAGATGTGGTTTCATGTTTTAATTAGTGTTTGTGCCAAGTAGAACCTTTGGGAAGACTTGGGTGAAGTCTATATGATCTTGCTGTAGAAAACAAAACCTTTTGCGCTCACGAGATTAGCTGCCATTGTTTACTGGAGGGTGATTTCAGGTAGATTCTTTTTGAATGTGATTAATAAACAAATTTTTCAGGTTCACCAATTTATTTCAGAATTTTTGGAGTTCCATAAGTATACGTTTGATACAGATTCACTACAGACTGTTCTGTTTTTGACAGATTCTGTTTTCTATGTGTTGTTTGCTTATTTTGATGTATCTATGAGTAGTATCGGAGGGTATGAACCATAGATAAGTTGGAATACAGTAGGTTTAACACCAATATAAACAAAGAATGAGTTCATTACAGTACCTTAAAGTGGTGGTTTGCTTTCTTATACTAACGGAGCTTACAAGTTTTGTTTTGAGTTTTGTGTTGTGAAGTTTTCATGTTTTGGGTAAAGATTCAATGGACTATGGAATAAGGAGTGGTAAGAGCCTAAGCTTGGGGATGCCCAAGGCACCCCAAGGTAATATTCAAGGACAACCAAGAGCCTAAGCTGGGGGATGCCCCGGAAGGCATCCCCTCTTTCGTCTTCGTTCATCGGTAACTTTACTTGGAGCTATATTTTTATTTACCACATGATATGTGTTTTGCTTGGAGCGTCATTTTATTTTGTTAGTAATTGCTTGCTTTTATTTATAATAATGTTTTAAATCTATATTTTCAATAAAAATATCAAGGATAGCCTTTACCATGCTTATTTTGCTAGTATACATGTTGCTGTTTGAAAACAGAAAGTTTACCGCTGTTGCAAAAATTCCCTAGAAAAGTCAGAGAGTGATATAATGTTTAATATTTTTGCATGATGAGATCTGATAAATCTTATACAACGTAGTGTTTTTCTTAAAAATTTTGGAGTTAGGGAAGTATGATGAATCTTGCATTATTTTTAGACTATACTATTTTTGCAGATTGCTGTTATGTTTGCATTTTTTGCATATGTTTGTTTGTTTAATGATTCTATTTTAGGATAGGAGTATTAAATATGCAGAGACATTTAGTATGCAATGTTGAATAATAATGTTAGTGATTTGTTACAGTAGAAAATGATAAATTTTTTGCATTGTTTTATACTAACTTATCTCACGAGTTCTTGTTGAGTTTGGTGTGGATGAAGCTTTTGAGATTTAGGAAACCAACATATAAAATGAATTAAGGAGACACAAAAGTTCAATCTTGGGGATGCCCAAGGCACCCCAAGATAATATTTCAAGAAGTCTCAAGCATCTAAGCTTGAGGATGCCCCGGTAGGCATCCCACATTTCTTCTTCAACAATTGTCGGTTAGTATCGGTTGAGCCTAAGTTTTTGCTTCTTCACATGAGTTGTGCTATCCTTGCAGTGTGATTTTATTTTTCTTTGCTTTCTGTTTGAATAAAATACCAAGATCTGAAATTCTTAAATGAGAGAAAGTCTTCACGTAGTTGCATAATTATTTAACTACTCACTGATCTTCACTTATATCTTGTTGGAGTAGTTTGGCATTTACTCGTGTGCTTCACTTATATCCTATGAGTGAATGATTGAATGAGTTGAATGTCATAAATTTGAATTTATATATGTTTTATTTGCTTATCCCATGGGGAGTAATGACTTCACATCTAAGAAGTAGAGGTAGTAAGTTTATTGAAGGTTAGCGAGCATTGTATTGGTCATTTGAACAATTCATGAAAGAATATTGAAGGCAGAGAGATTTCACATATAAAAATACTATCCTAGACATCTTTTATAATTGTGAGCACTCATTAAGTATGACATGCTAAAGAGTTGATGTTGGACAAGGAAGACAACGTAATGGGTTATGTTTTCTCACATCTCAGTTAAAGTATATTGTCATGGATCATTCAAACATGTTGAGCTTGCCTTTCCCCCTCATGCTAGCCAAAATTCCTTGCACCAAGTAGAGATACTACTTGTTCTTCCAATATCCTTAAACCCATTTTTTGCCATGAGTGTCCACCATACCTACCTATATGCGGTATTTACCTGCCGTCCCAAGTAAATTTTCATGTGCCAAACTCTAAACCTTCAAACAATAATTTGTTTTGTATGCCCGAATCGCTCATGTAGCGACTAGGGGTTGTCAGTATCTTCCATGCTAGGTGGGTTATTCTCAAGATGAGTGGACTTCGCTCATCATTCACGAGAAAAATGGATGGTAACCGGGATGTCCAGTCCCATGATCAAAAAGATCAAAATCAAATCAAAAATAATTGCAAACAAAACTCCCCCAGGACTGTTGTTGGTATGGACGGTATCCCGTTGTTTCGGATGGCCGTGGGGTGTGATTGTTGGTGGAGGGGGAGTAAAATCTTTACCATTCTGTTTGGGAACTTCCTATAATGTATGTAGTATGGAAGATATTGGGAACTCTTGGTTGTTATGTTGACAATGAGATCATACATCTCAAAATTCTTTATCTCTATTTCAAAATCGAGCTTTGGCACCTCTGCAAATCCCTTCTTCCCTCTGCGAAGGGCCTATCTTTTACTTTTATGCAAGAGTCAAGGTGATTTTCACCTTTGCCTTTTTCATTTTATCCTTTGGCAAGAACTTTGTGTTGGGGTGATCCTGATATATATATCCAATTGAATGTAAGTTAGCATGAACTATTATTGTTGACATCACTCAAAGGTGAATGCCTTGGGAGGAAACACTATAAGCCCCTATCTTTCTCAGTGTCCGATTAAAACTTCATAACCATAAGTATTGCGTGAGTGTTAGCAATTGTAGAATACTATATGATAGTTGAGTATGTGGAGTTTGCTAAATCAAAGCTCTGACATAGACCCTTCCTAAAAATAAGATGAATTGCAATTGTTTGATGACTAAGAATGAAGTCTGCTAGTTTTCCAGAAAGTTTATGATCTATGCTTTAACATGTGAATAGCTTGTTACTTGATCGTGAGATGTTTTATGAGATGAAGTACTGTTATGACATATAATGATGCTAGTAAAGGTGATTGAAATTATCACTGATCAAACTTGTGCACCTCTAGCATTCACACTTCATAAATTCTTTCTTTTATCATTTACCTCCCCGAGAACGAGCAAGAATTAAGCTTGGGGACGCTGATACGTCTCCAACGTATCTATAATTATGAAGCATTCATGCTATTTTATTATCTGTTTTGAATTGTTATGGGCTTTATTATACACTTCTATGTTACTTTTAGGACTAATCTATTAACCGGAGGCCCAGCCCATATTGTTGTTTTATTGCCTGTTTCAGTATTTCGAAGAAAAGGAATATCAAACGGAGTCCAAACAGAATGAAACCTTCGACAACGTGATTTTTGGGAAGAATATGATCCGGGAGACTTGGAGTTCACGTCAGAAGAGCCTCGAGGAGGCCAGGAGATAGGAGGGCGCCCCCTACTAGGAGCGCCCCCTGTCTCCTAGGCCCCTCGAGCATCCCCCGACCGACTTCTTTCGCCTATATAGTCCCATATACCCTAAAAACATCGACAGAGACGATAGATCGGGAGTTCCGCCGCCGCAAGCCTCTATAGCCACCAAAAACCAATCAGGACCCTGTTTCGGCACCCTGCCGGAGGGGGGATCCCTCACCGGTGGCCATCTTCATCATCCCGGCGCTCTACATGACAAGGAGGGAGTAGTTTACCCTCGGGGCTGAGGGTATGTACCAGTAGCTATGTGTTTGATCTCTCTCTCTCTCTAGTGTTCCCTCTATGGCACGATCTTGATGTATCGCGATCTTTGCTATCATAGTTGGATCTTATGATGTTTCTCCCCCTCTACTCTCTTGTAATGGATTGAGTTTTCCCTTTTAAGCTATCTTATCGGATTGAGTCTTTAATGATTTGAGAACACTTGATGTATGTCTTGCGTGGGATACCCATGGTGACAATGGGGTATTCTATTGATCCACTTAATGTATGTTTTGGTGATCAACTTGCGGGTTCCGCCCATGAACCTATGCATAAGGGTTGGCACAGGTTTTCGTCTTGACTCTCCGATAGAAACTTTAGGGCACTCTTTGAAGTACTTTGTGTTGGTTGAATAGATGAATCTAAGATTGTGTGATGCATATCGTATAATCATGCCCACGGATACTTGAGGTGACAATGGAGTATCTAGGTGACATTAGGGTTTTGGTAGATTTGTGTCTTAAGGTGTTATTCTAGTACGAACTCTTGAATAGATGGATCCGAAAGAATAACTTTGAGGTGGTTTCATACCTACCATAATCTCTTTGTTTGTTCTCCGCTATTAGTGGCTTTGGAGTGACTCTTTGTTGCATATTTAGGTATTGTTATATGCTCTATTTATGTTATTATTGTTGAGAGAACTTGCACTAGTGAATGAATGAACCTTAGGCCTTGTTTCCACGCATTGCAATACCGTTCACGCTCAGTTTTATCGCTTGTTACCTTGCTGTTTTTATAATTTCAGATTACAAATACCTTTATATACCATCCATATTGCACTTGTATCACCATCTCTTCGCCGAACTAGTGCACCTATACAATTTACCATTGTATTGGGTGTGTTGGGGACACAAGAGACTCTTTGTTATTTGGTTGCAGGGTTGTTTGAGATAGACCATCTTCATCCAATGCCTCCCACGGATTGATAAACCTTAGGTCATCCACTTGAGGGAAATTTGCTACTGTCCTACAAACCTCTGCACTTGGACGCCCAACAACGTCTACAAGAAGAAGGTTGTGTAGTAGACATCACCCCGCTACCATGGGAGGGTAGGACAAAAGATGTCATGCAAGTTCTTTTCCATAAGCACGTATGACTATATTCAGAATACATGCCTACATTACATTGATGAATTGGAGCTAGTTTTGTGTCACCCTGTGTTATAACTATTGTGCTTTTCTTATTTACTTTACCGTTGCTACTGTTACAATGACTACAAAATTGTTAATGTTACTTTTGTTACTGTTACCGTTACTTCCATATTACTTTGCTACTAAATACCTTACTGCAGATACTAAGTTATCCAGGTGTGGTTGAATTGACAACTCAACTGCTAATACTTAAGAATATTCTTTGGCTCCCCTTGTGTCGAATCAATAAATTTGGGTTGAATACTCTATCCTCGAAAACTATTGCGATCCCCTATACTTGCGGGTTATCAAGACTATTTTCTGGCGTCGTTGCCGGGGAGCATAGATCTATTCTTTGATTCACTTGGGATTTATATCTTCTGGTCACTATGAAGAACTTGAAAGACGAAAGAACTAAGATTTATCCCTCAACTACGAGGGGAGGTAAGGAACTGCCATCTGGCTCTGCACTAGATTCTCTTTCTGTTATGAGTATGCTTGCGACACCTAAACCTGCTTCTGCTATTAATTCTGAAATTTTGCATGTTATTGATGATGCCACTTCTACTATGCATGACACTTATGATGAAACTACTTCTATGCTTGATACTACTATGCCATTAGGTGAATATCTTGATGAACAACTTGCTAGGGTTAGAGAGAATGAAATTATTGAAAATGAAATTATTGAAGATAGTGATGATGAAGGTTCTACCCTATGTATGAATTACCTGTTGTTCCTGAGGGTTATGTTATGGATGAAGAAACTGCTAGAGATTTTCTTGCTTGCAATGATAGATCTGATCTTAAGAAGTTATTAGCTAAACTGAAACAGAAAACTCTGAGTGCTAGAATGAAATATGACCCTGCTTTTGCTACTTCACCTATCTTTGTTACTGATAAGGATCATGAATTCTCTGTCGATCCTGAGATAGTTACTTTGGTTGAATCTGATCCTTTCTATGGCTATGAATCTGAAACTGTTGTGGCAGATCTTACTAAATTGAATGATATAGCCACACTGTTCACTAATGATGAGAAATCTCGCTACTATTATATCCTTAAGATATTTCCATTCTCATTAAAGGGTGATGCTAAAACTTGGTTTAATTCTCTTGATCCTGGTTGTGTGCGTAGTCCCCAGGATATGATTTATTACTTCTCTGCCAAATATTTCCCTGCTCATAAGAATCAAGCTGCATTGAGGGAAATATATAATTTTGTGCAAATTGAAGAAGAGAGTCTCCCACAAGCTTGGGTGGGGCTTCTCTGATTACTTAATGCTTTGCCTGATAATCCTCTTAAGAAAAATGAAATACTTGATGTTGGGGATATGACTACTGAGTATAAACCGCCCAGGAGGGGCCGGATTATACTCACAAGGAGTCATCTATATAGAAGCCCACGAAGACAAGGAATATGGCGCTTTACTACAGAAGCTTAGAGGCCCAGAGCCCAATGGCGGATTAGGGCCCATGTATGTAAACCACCTTGAGATGTGTAACTTGTATTGTAAGCTAGGGAAAGGAAGAAACCGAGCCAGACACTTGTACGAGCCAGCCTCGGGATTCTGTAGACCATCCGGGCGTCAACCTATGTATATAAAGGGATGACCCGGCGGCGGTTCAGGGACAAGAAACAACAACTCGAGAACTAGGCAAAGCGTATTCGCTCCCTGGTTATCGAGACCCCATCAATTCCACCACAACTGGATCATAGGATTTTACCTTGACCGCAAGGTGCCGAACCAGTATAAACTCCCTATGTCCTTTGTTCGGTTTAACCCCTCTAAGATAACCTAGTCGCGATGGCTCCACGACTAAGTCCTTTCACTAGGACATCTGACGTGATAATTCCATGACAGTTGGCGCCCACCATGGGGCTATCGCACGACGGTTTCAAGTTCTTGGAGGGCAAGTTCAAAGGGCTCAAAGGGTATGCCGTGGGCCGGATGACTAAGAGTCGTCGCGGCAAGCTCTACATCGACGACACAGGCTGGGGCCCCGACGCCGGCTCAATCGAGTACGGGTTCTAGGTCCCTTTCGAAGGAATTCACGTCTTCATCGGCAAGATCGGCGAGCCGGGCCCTGAGCCTGACATCTGCACCGACCTCATCGAGACGGCTCAGGGGTGTGCCCGAAGATCTTACCCCTACTGATCCACGTCCCAATGCCTCGCTGAGAATCTAAGCTACACGATGAACAACACAAGGGACGCAAGGTTTATACTACTTCGGGCCACCGTTGTGGTGTAATACCCTACTCTAGTTTGTGGTGTTGTGGATTGCCTCAGGGGCTGATGATGAACAGTACAGAGGAAGAACAGCCTCGCGAGGGACATTCTTGTGGTGGTGTGCTTGGAGAGGAATTGCTCTGTCTCTATGGCTCTCGGCCAGATCCCGAGCTTCCTCCCTTTTCTACTGTGGTGGCTATCCCTATATATAGAGGCCCTGGTCCTATTCCCAAATATTAAGCGGGAAGGGCGCCAACAACGGACATTTTGAAGGGGAACATCTAGTACAAGTTATCCTGACTAAAGTTGGTCTTCGGCTGTCAAAGGCACTAGCGATGATGCCGTCTTGGGCTCCACGGTGACCTTCGTCCTGCCGCTCTGCTGGTCTTGGTCTCATTGCATCGAAATGGTAACCTTTGCTTGATGCCTCGGTATTCCGCGTGTGTGCTTGCCCCCTTTGCACCAAAGAGGAAACAAGGACACTTCATAGGCCGGCGCCCTCCTGGCGCTCGCCTAGTTTCGATCGTCATGCATGGCTTGCGTCGCGAGCACCTCGTGAGGTACCCCTGCCTTGATCTCTTCGCCTCCTCGCGAGCCAGCCTGGTGAGGCTGCTCCTGAGGAAGCCTCCGGTCGTCCGCCCCACGAGGCTTGGCCCGTCGCGAGGGTCTTGAGCTTGAGTAGATGAAGAAGGGCCGTACTGGGCCACTGCTTGAGCCACGCCACAAGCCGTAGGCAGGCAAGTCTGGGGACCCCCGTTCCTAGAACGCCGACAGTATCCCCTGGGCCCAAGGCGCATTCGGACTTGGCTTAGCAGAGAAGCGAAGGGACAAGTGCGGAGCTCCGCGGGCCCCAATAGCCTGCGGCCTTGGTCGCCGCGTGGCGGTTGATTGGACGTGGTCATATCCGCTTCCCCACACTGCCTTGGAAACTACCCGACTTGACAAGTCCCTGCATGCAAAAAACAAGTCATGATTACCTGCGATCGTGGAGGCCGACAGTTGGCCTCCTATGGACTATAAGTATGGAATGGTGTGAGCCCTCTCAGTCCATCTCTACTTGCTCTGCTTCTTCTTGGTTGCTCCCCCCCCCCCGCCGTTTGCTTGTTGTGCCCCATGGCGCCTACAAAGAAGTTCTCGGCCGCAAAGAAGGGGAAGGCTCGCCAGGAAGGGCCTGGCTCCCCTCCGTCCAAGCGCGGACGAGGTCATCCCCGCAAGCACCCTGCGACTCCCGCAGTGGTCGCCCGTGGTTGCGGCGGAGGTCCTTTGCACGGTGAAGGTTACTTGATTGATGGGGAAGACGCGCCACGGCTGAGCGGCCTCCCCGCCCACACTTTCACTCGACAGAGGTGCTTCCGGAGTTTGTCGTTTGGTCGGCAGATCCGACCAGCAACTGGCTTCAGCTCCCCCGCTTCTTCGCCGGCGAACTGCCAGCCAGTGCCATTGGCGGGCTCTGGCTTCAGGCGGACGGCTGTTGCACCAGAGCCTCCTGGGTAGCGGTGGAGGTCTCCATCACTGGGAACGTGGCGTCGGCCCGTGGCTGGCAAACGTTTGCCCGCGCGCATGGCCTGGGCTAGCGGTGCACCCTGCATTTCAAGTTTCACGGCAACGCCACCCTCTACGTGAGGGTGTTCAGAGAGGATGGCCGCTGTGTTGGTTGCTGCCCTGAGGATGATGACGGCGACCGGAAGCTGAGCCTCGATGACATCTGTGACGAAGACGAAGGTGGGCCCGTGCCTGGCGGTGCCCGCAACTCGCCAAGCTTGAGCGGTTCCCCTTCTGTTGACAGCTCCTCCAGCGGCGGTCGTGAACAACCACCGCGCCGCCGCACCCGCTTCGAGGGGGGTGGCGGATCATCCCGCCGTCGCACCTTGGTGAAGCATGAGGAGGGGTCTGATTGAGCTCCGGAGGGTGGTGCGAATCCTCTTCCGCTGGCCGTCGCAGGGCAGGTCGCGCTTATTTTGTTTTTCTACCTTTCCTGCATAGAGAGAGAGAGAGAGAGAAGTGTGGAGCCCCGTGGGGGCGTGCTGGATTGTTGCCTTCAATTACCATGCTATTTCCATTATTCCCACGCCGTGTTATGGTATTGCATGCTCATGCGTAGGAATAACTTAGCTCGGGGGAATTCATTGCGGTCTTCTCCTTGAAAGGCTCCTGCCAGAGGCCTTGTCGAGCGTCTTGAGGCCTGCAAAATTAGTCAGAGGGACAGCTTTCGAACCCCAGTCATGAGGGTGGCCAGCTCAGGTCTTGCGTTCGTGCCGCGATGCCCATGGGGCATGGACCGGGAGGAGTGCTCCCGCTGTGAACTTGCGTAGGGAAGCCTCACGAAATTAGGTCAGAAGATACTCGTGAGGGCGCCCGCGCAGCCCCCTCGCGAGGTTTGCAAAAGAGAAGACAAGTGAGGCGAGCAACAAAGACAGAAAACCACGGGCCAAGGACGGCAAATAACACTAAAAGCAACTCCAATAAAGTTCCAAACAAAGGTGAACAAGCCAACTGCAGAAAGCAAATGAAAAGCCGTGTTCGTCACCTAATCTAGTCTTCGACATCTTCTCACCAGCATGGAGCTAAGTGCTGCCACTGGGCGTGGGCGGGAGCCCCCGAGGCCCAGGGGTGGCACTCCTGAGACTCCGGGGTGTGTACAGCCCCAACTCATTATTACGTGAGAGTGTCATGGGCGGCGAGCTTCACAAGCATTGGCCTTCTTCACAGGCACTGGGCCTTTTCTTGAGGCGATGAGCTTCACAGGCACTGGGCCTTCTTTGCAGGCACCGGGCCTTTCCTCGGGATGACGAGCTTCACAGGCATTGGGCCTTCTTCACAGGCACCATCCCTTTCCTCGGGACGACGAGCTTCACAGGCACTAGGCCTTCTTCATAGGCATCGGGCCTTTCCTCGGGACGACGAGCTACACAGGCACTGGGCCTTCTTCACAGGCACTGGGCCTTTTCTTACACGCACTGGGCCTTACATCAAGGGTAAAATATCCGGAGGTGCTGAATGTTCCACGCGTTCGGGATGGGCACCCCCTCCTGGGTCTCCAAGCGTGCGGCGCCAGGCCTGGAAACATGAACAACCTTGAACTGGCCCTCCCACATGGGCGAGAGCTTGTGCAACCCTGCCCTGGAGAGCACCCGCCTGAGCACGAGGCCACCTACCTCGAGAGTCCTGGGGTGGATGTTGCGGCAATGGTTCCGCCGCAGTGCCTGCTGGTATCTTGCCACCCGAAGCGCGGCCTCCTGACGGCGTTCCTCCCCCAGCACGAGATCCATACCCCGCATGGCGTCCTACTGCGCTTCATCAAACGCCAGGACCAACACGGAGCGATGCCTGACCTCGTGAGGGAGGACTGCCTCTGCTCTGTAGACGAGGAAGAACGGGGTCTCGCTGGTTGACTTGGTAGCGGTTGCGTGGATGGACCACAGCACGGACTGGAGCTCGTCGTACCAGCCGCTGCCGCAGGCCTCCAGCTTCTTCTTGAAGGTCCTGGTTTTGAGGCCTTTCAGGACCTCCACATTGGCACGTTCAGCCTGGCCGTTGCTCTGAGGGTGTGCCACCGAAGCGTAGCATATCTCCGTTCCAAGGTTAGCGCAATATGTTTTGAAGAGATTGCTGGTGAATTGTGAACCGTTATCGGTGATGATGCGATTAGGCACACCGAGTCGGCTCACTAGGCCCTTGATGAACTTGACTGCTGAACCGGCTGGGATGGTGCAGACAACTTTCACCTCTGCCCACTTGGTGAACTTGTCAATGGCGACGTAGAGGTAGCGATAGCCCCCAAGCGCCCGGGGAAACGGGCCCAAAATGTCCAGCCCCAAACCACCAACGACCATGAGAGGGGTATGGTCTCCAGGCCCTGAGCCTGCTGATGAATTTTCTTGGCGTGGAATTGACAGGCTTCACAAGCCTTCACCAGCTCGATAGCATCGTTGAGTGCAGTAGGCCAGTAGAACCCGCTGCGAAATGCCTTGCCAACGAGGGTTCGTGATGACGAGTGGTGCCCACAGTCTCCATCGTGAATGTCTGGCAACAGCCCTTTCCCCTGCTCCCTGAATGTGCAACATAGGGAAACATCATTTGGCCGCTTTCGGTAGAGCTCTCCGTCTTGGACGCAATAGGCCGTGGCCTGCCACGTCCTTCTCATTCTCTGGCGGAGTCCCTTGCATCAGGTAACCCTTGAGTTCCACGGTCCAACATCCCTGCTGAGGCTCCACCGCTAGGAGCAAGCGTTCTCTTGAGGTCGGGCCACTGGCCGGAGCTCCTTAGGTAGGTGGTTGAGGGAGTTCCTCCTGAGGCTACGCTGTACTTGATAGTGACGGTGCTGCTGAGGGTCTGAAGAGTCGTTCCTCGAAGACGCCGGGCTCTTGAGGCAGCCACCTGGACGCCCTCCTGGCGATGTCATCAGCCTCTTGATTGGTGCCGCGGGGCACATGCTGCAACTCCAACCCCCAAAACTGCTTTTCCATTATGCGGACCTTCACGAGATACGCTTCCATATGCTCGTCCTTCGGCTCATACACCTTGTTAGAGAAATTGACGAGGAGCTAGGAATCACCTTTGATGATGAGGCGCTTTACCCCCAAGGCCGCTGCAGCCTTCAAGCCTGCTATCAAGCCCTCGTATTCTGCTATGTTGTTGGAAACCTTCTCTCCATGCTGGAAACAGAGTTGTACGGTGTAATAGAGCTTGTCCTGAGTGGGAGATATAAGCACTGCGCCAGCCCCCGCGCCATGTCGCGAGAATGCCCCGTCGAAGTACATGACCCAACCGTCCGACGCCTCACTTCCTGGGGAAAGTGACCGATCTTCGCCTGCTTCGAGTCCTGGCACCTCTGTCCATTCTGCCACAAAATCTGCAAGTGCGGCCCCATTGACGACCCTCGTCGTGCTGAATTCCAACTGAAATGCTTGCAACTCGATGTTCCATTCGCCAACCCTTCCCGCTGAGTTGGGACTTCTGAGTACCCTTTCCAATGGGTATGCCGAGATGACCTTGATGGGGTGACCTTGGAAGTAGTGTCGTACCTTACACGAGGCCACTAATAGAGCGAGCAAGAGCTTCTG
The DNA here is from genome assembly GCF_018294505.1 of Triticum aestivum. Classification (NCBI taxonomy): domain Eukaryota; kingdom Viridiplantae; phylum Streptophyta; class Magnoliopsida; order Poales; family Poaceae; genus Triticum; species Triticum aestivum. The sequence goes on along the minus strand of NC_057795.1, from coordinate 93,213,537 downwards.
AGGCATGGGGTATCGTGCCCTCACATCTCGCAGCACCGTGCTAACGAAATACACTGGGTGCTCGACGAGCGTAGGCATGCTGGTGAGGTCGATGCCCTCTGAAAGGTCAAACGCCTCCTGAGACGATGGAGCCCCCAGCCCCTGGATGCCCGGTGCGGCCTCTTCTGCCTTGGGGGCATCCTCCTATTGAGTCTGGCATCCATCTGCTGCGGCCGTGGTTTTCGCGAGACCTTCTTGGTCTTGCGCTGCCGTGGTCGGGGCCGTGGCCGATCGTGGTGCAGCTTAGACCTGGCGCTCCTCTCGTACCGCCACCAGGGCTGCACTGGCGGAGTAGGGTGTGGCGGCGAGGTAGATGAAGCGCCCTAACGCGGTCACTCGCCCAGTGAGCTTCTGCATTTCCTTGAGGGTTTGCGGCGGACTCATGTCTTCGACTGCCTTGACCTTCTTCGAGTTAGCCTCAATACCTTTGTGTGACACAAGGAAGCCCAGAAACTAGCCAGAAGGGACACCGAACACACACTTCTCCGGGTTGAGCCACAGGTCCACCTCGCGAAGGCTCACAGAGGTTTCTTCAAGGTCCTATATCAGGGTTTTAGCCTCCCGAGACTTTACTACGATGTCGTCAACGTAGGCCTCTGCGTTTATCCCGAGCTGCCGGCCCAAGGCGATATGCATCAGTCGCTGAAAGGTTGTGCCTGCGTTGCGCAACCTGAATGGCATGCAGGTGTAGCAGTACACCCCGCATGGGGTCAGGAAGGTTGTTCTCTCCATGTCTTCTACCGCCATCTTGATTTGGTGATAGCCGGAGAAGGCATCCAAGAAGCACAACAGGTCGCACTCGGCGGTGGAATCAACGATCAGGTCAATGCGAGGGAGCGGGAATGGGTCTTGAGGGCAGGCTTTGTTCAGGTTGGTGAAGTCGACGCACATGCGCTCCTCCCCCCCTTCTTTGGCACAACAACAGGGTTGGCCAGCCATTCAGGATAGTGAACTTCGCGAATGACACCCGCACCTTCAAGCTTACGGGTTTCTTGGACGATGATGGCCTGCTTTTCGGTGGATTGTCACCTTGCCTTCTGCTTCATGGGGCGCATGTTGGGGCACATGTTCAGATGATGCTCAATCACCTCCCTTGGGACCCCCCTAACTGCTTGGGTTCCAATGCGAACACCTCCTTGTTCGCGCTCAGGAACCTCACCAAGGCCTCTTCTTGTTCGGGATTGAGATTGGCACCTATGGTGAAGGTGGCGGCGGAAGATCCATCCTCATTGACTGACACTTGCTTGGTCTCCGCCTTGTCTTGGGTGAACACCTGCTTCTTCTTGGTTGGCGCAGCCCCCTTGGCCTCAAGGGTGCCAGTGCTAGCAGGCTGCGCCACTGCGGCCGCCTTGAAGGCGAGCCTGAGCGCCTGCAGGGCATCTTTTGTATCTCTGAACATGGTGAGGACGCCGCTGCTCCCGGGCATCTTCATGAGGTTGTATGCCGGGTGAGTCGCTGCCATGAACTGAGCCAAGGCAGGGTAGCCGAGGATGGCGTTGTACAGGAGGCCGATAGGGGGCGATGTCGAAGTTGAACCAGCTGTGTGCGAAAGTTGGCTTGGGTGCCAAAGGTCCCCCGGAGGCGGATCTGCCCCAGGGAGCCGGTGGAACTGCCTCCGACGCCCGAGAAGGGCTTGCTGGGTTGGAGTCACTCCAGTGGGACGTGGGGGAGGCTGAAGGCCTCCACCGAGAGCACGTTGAGGCCGGCGCCGCCATCGATGAGGGTACGGTCCTGGTAACGGCCACCTGGTAGATGGTGGGGGTGCATAGCATCGGGAGAGCGCCCGAGCAGGAGGTGTTGTAGGTGTGATCGTCCGAGCTGAAGCTCAAGTCAGCCTTGGGCACCACCCAGCCTTGGGGGCTTCGCGGCGCTTGAAGGCGGCGCCGACCTGCCGGACGAATGGCTTGACGTGGCGGCTCGTGGGTGGGGCTTGCAAGCCACCCAGGACAGCCGTGATGATCGGGAGCATCGACGCAGCATAATGGGTGAGGAAGAGGCTGCGCAACTCCTCCCAGGAGGCCACCGAAGCCGCTGGCAGGTGGAGCAGCCACATGCGCGGGATGCCGGTGAGGTCCATGGGAAGCCAGTTAGCCATGACCCTGTCATTGCCCCCGGCCTTGGGGACGGCCTCCTCATACACCAGCAAGAAGGCTAGCGGATCTGCCACGCTGTCGTAGCGCGGCGGCACGTCTGGCTTGAACTTGCTTGGCCAGTGCACCTGTCGCAAGGCAGGGGCTAAGGCTCGGAGCCCCCAGGCCCCAGCGCCGGCGTCGTTAGCCGGAGCAGGCGGGGTGTCGTTTGTCATGAGGACAAAATGCAACATTGGCGAAGAGCGGGTCGACAGAAGGGTGAGCTACGGCGCACCCCTACCTGGCGCGCCAAATGCTGGATATCGGGTTCCGGCGAAACCCTTAAGGTTCGAAGTCTGGGGTGCACGTGAAGATCTTCCCCCTATCGATCCACGTCCCAACGCCTCGCTGAGAATCTAAGCTACACGATGAACAACACAAGCGAAGCAAGGTTTATACTAGTTCGGGCCATCGTTGTGGCGTAATACCCTACTCTAGTTTGTGGTGTGGTGGACTGCCTCAGGGGCTGATGATGAACAGTATAGAGGAAGAATAGCCTCGCAAGGGATGTTCTTGTGGTGGTGTGCTTGAAGAGGAATAGCTCCGTCTCTCTGGCTCTTGGTCAGATCCCAATCTTCCTCCCTTTTCTACTGTGGTGGCTATCCCTATATATAGAGGCCCTGGTCCTCTTCCCAAATATTGAGAGGGAGGGGCGCCAACAACGGCCATTTTGAAGGGGAACATCTAGTAGAAGTTATCCTGACTAAAGTTGGTCTTCGGCTGCCAAAGGCACTGGCAATGACGCCGTCTTGGGCTCCATGGTGACCTTCGTCCTGCCACTTTGCTGGTCTTGGTCTCATTGCATCGAAATGGTAACCTTTTCTTGATGCCTCGGTACTCCGCGTTTGTGCTTGCCCCCTTTGCACCAAAGAGGAAACAAGAACACTGCACAGGCCGGCGCCTGCCTGGTCTCGATCGTCATGGCCTGTGTCACGAGCACCTCGTGAGGTACCCCTGCCTTGATCTATCCACCTCCTCACGATCCTGCCTGGTGAGGCCGCTCCTGAGGAAGCCTTCTGTCGTCTGCCCTGCGAGGCATGGCCCCTCGTGAGGGTCTTGAGCTTGAGTAGATGAAGACGGGCCGTACTTGGCCACTACTTGAGCCACGCCACAGGCCGCAGGAAGGCAAGTCTGGGGATCCCTGTTCCTAGAACACCGACATGTGAGCCCTGCCCGGGTTTAGCCCGCCATGAAGCGTGCGTTCGTAGGATTCATCCATGGTACGGAATATGAACCAGTATCCGATGGTGAGACAGCCGTCTACTCCGATGGTGAGTCATCCACCGGTGAGACCGAGTCTTTGTATCAATTGCAGGATGGCCTGTTCGGGGGTTGTTCCGATGGCGGTAGTATTCTGGACCCCTTCGAACCGCCAAACCGGGTTGCAATCTTCATGGCTGGCACACAACTCGCACCTCAATTTTCAATAGTGGCGGCGATGATTTTTGGGTCGGCAGCCGGGGCAGGAGGTCCCGCGCGCCCACCGGCTCAAGTCCTGTCCGGTTTTTTGGACGCTTTAGCAACTTTGTTGACTATGGAGGTTAATCCGGATAATCGGGAGGAGCATACTGCGGAGGTCAAAAAGTTGCGGTATCAGATAGCTCAGGCTAAGGAGGACATAGCTGCTGAGGATACCAGGATGGCCGAGGAGCAGGCCGCTTTGAATGCTCAAGCTCAGCGACTTCATGCAGAGTCTTATCGGCTTATGTTGGATCAGAACAGTTCAAACGAGGTGATGAGGAGGAGGCACCAGTCTCGTCTGCCACTGGTTTACGAAGCAAGGAATCTCTTTAATACGCCGAGAGCGGACACAAGTAACCTGCCCGTGTTGAACCGAGTTGAAGCACCCAGGACAGGAGCGCCGGATCAGCCATGCACGATGGACCCGCCTCAGCAGAACCGTGATCCGCCACAGTACGTGCCAACCCCACTAGGTCACTTTCCTACCCCTTTGGATAATATGATTGCTGCGGCCTCAAGATTGGCCGCTATTCCAATGGAAGGTGATTCCCCCATGGCGGTTGCATGAGACACGATGGGCTAGAGATTTACTCCAGACAGCAATGGTTTAGCAATAGGCTTATTCATACAGTCAGGACAAGATTCACTCTACCCCACGCCCAAGCTGGAGTTACAACAGGCATGTTGAAGAGCCAGCTGTGTCAAGTAGTGGACGGAACCATAATCCACCACGGAGGCCTAACCCCGCAGGGGGAAGGAATGAAGCACATGATGTAGTGGACCAAGGACGAGCGCGCCGAGGAGCCGGATTGACTGCGCAAGACGTGGAGCGTCAGCTTACGTTGGTTCGGGCCACTACTACAGTGGAGTCGGGAATTGCTTTTACCACTTTAGGGGTACCATGTCTCACACCGGCCCTGCGCAATGTACGTTTGCCTAAGGACTTCAAGGGTCCTCGGAAGGTGCCCAATTACACTGCTGATTTACACCCCAAGTCGTGGGTTGAAAGCTATGAGATGGCAATGGAGATGCTGGATGTGGATGGAGCGGCATGTGCTAAGTACTTCACTATGATGTTAGAAGGAACAGCTCACACTTGGCTAAAGAGTTTACCACCTAATTCTATTAGGTCATGGGACGAGTTGAAGTCCCAGTTTATCAGCAATTTCAAGGATACATGCAAGCAGCCGATGTCAATTGTGGATCTGGCTGCTTGCGTTCAAGGAGAGAACGAATCGACCACCCATTGGGTGCGCCGGGTTTCTGAGATCCTACATTCGTCACACCGCATCAATGTAGATTCAGCAATTATAACATGGGATATTTAAATTAGTGCCCCTGGTTCCATAGTTGTGCTCACTTTTCCCCACGCTCCAAACATTTGCTCATTTTCCCCTCTTCCTTAGCTGAAACTCTCACAAATGCTCATAACGGGCGTTTGCAGTGTTAACCATCCATTGACCATTAAGTGCTTATGAGTGGGGCCGAGTCTTCGTCTGACTGTTGCTTGCTGACGGGTGGGACCGCAAGGAGACACGTATTGGGCAGCTTGTCTGAATCTGAAACAAATCTAGACAGGCCGCACTGCACCGCGCCGCCCCGCCCCCTCCGCCGGTGTCGTGCCGCATCCACCGCAGTTGTTTCCTCCACCCTATGCCCTATTCTGTTCGTCAGCGATGCCGCATCTCCGCCAGATATAGCGCACCTCCCAATCTAGGATTACATAGCGATGTTGAGTGAGGACACCCGGAATGCAGTCGACCGTGGAGAGGATTGGGTCGAATCCGCGGCAGATAATTCATGGATTAAACCTGGGTAAGCATTGTTTCCTCTCGAATTGACGTTCTAAGTCGTATTGTAGGCCGTATTTGACTTCTGTTTGCTTGAATCGTTCGAATTTGTTCTCGATTTTACCCGGCTAACTGAAGCCTTTGTTTCCTTCCCCCAACAATATAGGATTGACCCCGCGCTAGCTTTTCGGCTGGCGATTAGAATGGAAACTAGTGTGTTGCGTGGTACTAAACCACATTTTATTTCATCATTTTTCTATCCCAAAGTGGTACAAACTAGCATATCTTTCAAAGATTTGCGAGCTGAGCTCCGAAACACCTATCCCTGGAGTGATGCCGATGCTGTTGAACTGAATTACTTCAGTAGTGACGAGCAAAGATTTCTCCCACTAACTTGCGATGATCATATGTCGTTGCTTTTTGCTGGGATTGCTGGCTGCCGATTCGGTAAACTCCAAATCAATGTGCTTCAGCCACGCGCAGAACGAGCGAAGGGGAAGGGAGTTCAGACATCATCTGTCTGTGCTAATAGCCAACACCCCGGCACTCCTTGTAGGTCGACACCAAGTAAAGCAAGTGGTTCATGGAGCCACAACATGCCTGCTACCAATTCTGGTTCCGATTCAGCTGCTGCTTCTCGTGTACCTTCTGCAGTTGGTGTAGAAGAAGATGCATAACCTGAAGAGGTAGTGCCTACAAATGATGATGAAGACGAGATGATGCTTCCTGAACTGGTCAATGTAGCCAGTCAGCAAGCAGTGGATGACGAATATATGGAGGAGCCCATCAGCCAAGCTAGGTTTGATGACACTAACGATGAAGAGAAGGTGGAGAACATGGACAGCTTAATCGAGGATGAATACGATGGTGATGACATGCCAACAATTGAGTGGAACAGGGAAAAACCTGAGCTTAGTGTAGGTACCATTTTCCAATAAATGGTGGACTGTCGGAATGCAGTGACAACATGGTGCATTATATCTGAAAACACCTATAAGATTAAAAGGAGTGAGCCAGCAAGGTTCACAGTTTTTTGTCCATATCCTAGGTGTAGGTGGAAGTTGCATGCATCTCGTACAAGAAAGAGCAAATATATTCAGGTAATCCAAGTTCAGTTAGTAATTTAGTTTCTTATCGTTGAGTAAGGTTTCTTAACTGTTCTTTACCCTTTTATTTTGTTTCAGATAAAGAAAAACCCACACAAGCACACCTGTCCACCTGGAGGGGGAGGGCGGAAGGCCAAAACCAAGCTAGCAAAAAATAGGTGGGTGGCAGATGCTATATTGGATTGGCTGAGAGAAGAACCTGGTCTTGGTCCAACAACACTCCATGGGAAGCTTTTTGAGAAGTAAAAGATAGAAATTCCTTACATGAGAATTTTCAATGCTAGGGAAAAGGCCCTTGACAGAATTAATGGTCAATGGAATGACAGTTTTCAGTTGCTTTACACTTTCAAAGCTGAAGTGGAGATGGCAAGTCCAGGGAGTGTTGTAGAGATTGACAAGCATACAGTTCCATTCAAAATAAAAGGGAAGTCATTTTAGAAGGAGTGCTTCAGAAGGGCTTTTGTTTGTTTCAAGGCTTGCTGGCAGGGGTTTCTAGATGGTTGCAGGCCCTATTTGGCTGTAGATGCTACACATTTGACTGGAAGATGGAGAGGACAGCTAGTAGCAGCTTCTGCAGTTGATGGACACAACTGGCTATTCCCAGTTGCATTTGGTGTGGTGGAGGCAGAGTCTGAGGAAAGTTGGGTCTGGTTTCTGCAGCAGTTGTGCAACTTTATAGGCACACCCCCAGGTTTAGCTATACACACAGATGCTTGCAATGTTTTAGAGAGTGCAGTGGAAATACTATTCCCTGGAGTGGAGCATAGGGAATGTATGCGACACCTAGCGCATAATTTCAAAAAGAAGTTCAAAGGTAAAGTTTATGATGAGAACTTATGGCCAGCATCATACACATGCAACAAAAGGAAGCATGAACACCATTTGAGAGTGCTGTATGCTCAACATCCTCTTGTGAAGGAGTACATGGATGCACATCATGGCAAGGTGTGGTCAAGAAGCAAATTCAATGAAATCTGCAAAGTAGATTATGTGACCAGTAACCTTGCAGAATGCTTCAATTCAAAGTTCAAGTCAGTGAAAGGGCTCTTGTTGTGGCAAGCATTTGACAAGATGGGGCAAATGATCATGATAAAGATGGCTCTTCGCAAAAGAATTGCAGAAACACAATATGTTGGTCATCAAATGCTCCCATCACCGATTAAGGCATTGCACTTGAAGGCAAGAGGACTGAAGCGTATTCGATCTGGTACGTATGAGGGAGAGGTTACCTATACTGACACAAAAAATAGGGTATGGAGGTATCCTGTGAACCTAAGTACTAGAGAATGTACTTGTAGGCAATGGCAGATCCGTGCGAAGCCATGCATACATGCCCTACATCTGATGACCGTTATCGGGGGTGCAGATGGTGCAGTTGATCAATATTGCTCTGAGTATTTCTCTGTTGCCAAATTTATGGCTGCTTATGCTGACAATGTGCCTGCACTATTGGGGAAAGATCAATGGAACATAGTAGATCCAGGGTTCAAACTCCATGCTCCTGTCATTACTAGACCACCAGGAAGACCAAGGAACTAGAGGATTAGAGCAGGTGAGGAGGGTCGTCTACCAAAGAAGCGTGCTTGCAATAAATGTGGAGTTCTGGGGCATATTGCTAGGCTTTGTACCAATGCAGTGGATGCATCATTTGGAGAGGAGGAAAGATGGACAGCAACCAATGCTGAGGAGAATGCAGCAGCAATGGAGACTGAAGATGCAGTGGAGAATGCAGCAGTAAATGAAGCAGTGGAGAATGCAGCAACAAATGAAGCATCTTGGTATGTGTTTGCACCCTTGGTAGAATGCAGCTACCCTTTTGTTTGTATTTTTTCTCTTTTTTGCCTATGGCTTATAATTTTATTTACCAGCTCTAGGGAGAAAAGGCCAAGAGATGAAGAAGGAGAAGATTTTGAAACCATGGCCTTTGATGGTTTTGAATCTATAAGAGAGGAAGAGGTGGGCGTAATTTTTCCAATTGTGCCTTTAAAGATTATTGAACCCATAGATGACCGTCAAATGGTCGTCAAGTGCTCGGTGAGTGCAACTACTCCATCAGCACCTCCACGAAGAAAACCCCAAGTAAAGCCCAAGATCAAAAGGAACAAGAGTCTGGAAGAAAAGAGCATCTCATCTAGGGAAACCAGGAGCAAGACGGTGAAGCCAGCTGCAAACACAAGGAGCAAGTCGAAAATTTGAATTAAGTTGTTGGGAAATGTTTGTGTTGTCAATTTGAGGGCAAGTGGATCGCTTAAAACTTGGTAAATTTGTATTAAGATGTTGGCATCTTAAAACTTGGTAGATTTGAGCTACTGTGAAAACTTATCAGTTGTAATAATGTTCCTTCTACTTTGGTTTCTTATTTGAGTCATAATTCAAATTTCCATCAAAATTTGAATTTAAATCAAGATTTGAATTTGGGACAAAATTTGGATTTGAGTCAAAGTTGAAGTTGAACGTTGGAGGTTCATTGCTCTGTGCGGTGTATTTGATCAAGCATTTGAAGTCCAATATTCGTAGGTGAACAGTCCGAATGAGAAATGTGCTAGACACGATCTCGAAAGCTAGGGTAAACAGCCCTATTTGAAATCAAGTTTTTTTTGACCTTGCCTAAATGAGGCATATATATTTTTATTAACACTTGTTCCATATATATAGGGTAAAAACGAAGTCTTAATATTTTTTGATTAATATTGATATTACTACATTCTTCTGAAAAAAATATGCTTTTATTTCAAAACCGTCAAATAACACGTTTTAGATATGAAAATGAAAAAGTAAGTTCAGATCCTTCTTACTCACTCCAAAATGAAGCTATGGAGATTTTTCTGATTTTTTTAAATAATTTTGATTTTTTTTCAAACCCTAAACCCTCTCTCCCTATTCTACGAACTCTCAAAATGTTCATAGGTGATAGCTCATTTGTGTGAAGACTTTTTTCATGAAAATGACCTACACCAAGTTTATATTTTTTTCTCATAACCTTGTCACATATGACAGCTATGTGCGCAAGAATTACAACATTTTGAATTTTTTTGAATTTTTTAAAAGCATTTGAACTTGATTTCGGCAAATCACTTCAAAAAATGATTTTTCAAAAAAACGCCCCTATACCGAGTTTATATTTTTTATGGTAACTAGGTCTCATAAACGGACGAACTACATTTGTTTTATATTTTTGCGATTTTTTCTAATTTAGTTATGGCAATTTGAAATCTGGTCAAACCCTAATAACCCCGTTGACTCGCTCATAACCCCGCAGAAATGCTCCAAACCCTAGCGTCGAACGTGCGTCGTCGGATCCTTCCAAGTGCCAAACACGACCTGTTAGATGTGGTGCAAGCATGCGCGATCCGCGTGATGCATCCTGATTGGCTACTGCACTGTCCTTCTCGGGTTTTTTACGATCTGCCCCACTTTACATATGAAATTGTATTTTTCGCACATGACCACCACAAGTCAGTGTTAAGAGTTGGTTCAAATATTCAAACTGCAAAATACAATGTGGCAAATCGTCAATATAGTTTCCCCTTATCCTCTTCTCCATCTGGCAAATCGTCAACCAGATCGAGCAATTCCTCTGTTTCTTTCCCCATCTTCTCGTTCTTCTTCCTCTCAAGCAATTCCTGTGTTTCTTCCTCTAGGGAAATACGTCAACCTCCTCGTCAGCCCCGCGTTCCACGTGGCCGGTGTATGGTCCAGTGCTGATGACTCGATGCATTGACTGCCCACGGACTACGCCACTAAAGCGGTTGACTTCGAAGGAGGAGAAGAATGGGAATTTTGGGCACGAGTTCGTCAAATGCGAGAGCAAGCCGGAGGGGCAGGTTAGATCTGAGTTTTCCTCGCATCCTTTATCTCTAATTTCTCAAAAAATCTGTCAGATTTGGATTTAGGTTACATGATTTCATTTCCAGATTGTGAAGAAATGCCACCATTTCGAGTGGATGGATGATTACATCCAGAGGCTTCAAGGGTCGGGCTTGCTGGATTCGAGGGGGAATGCAATCCGCGAGTCCAATCTGCCCCATGACAGTGCCACTCCGGCAGCAGCAGCACGTCCGGAATACCCGACGGTGGTAGATGTCAAACTGAAGACGGAATTGAAGAAGATGAACAAGAACTTCAAGGAGCTTATTGAGTTGAATAAGCAATCCAATCTGATAGCTTTAGGAATACTTGCTCTAGGAATTTTTTACTTGATGGCCATCTCTCGTTAGAGATGTTTGTCTATAGTTGTTGCCACTGTTTAACAATCCAAGTCTGTTTATCTCAAATGCAACTCTGTTTAGTGCAACCGTCGATCTCTGAATGTATGCAGTTTACTGTTAAGTTTCGACACGTTCAGTTTCGGCAGAAAACAACTACCAGTTCAGTGATAGGATTATTTTGTTAGCTAATAACCTCGAGTGTTGGATCATACCCTAGCTCATCAGATGACAGTAAGTAGTACTTGAGCAGCACAAGGGATATACATCGAGTTCATCTCTTCTCTCTCGCACTTGCCAAACTTTTGTCCTCGAGTTCGCCAGTTCTGCTAAAAAAACCTAGTTTGTGGGCCCAAAGAGAAAGCCCAGAAACAAGCGATGTTTCTTTTTTTGTTTAGGAAGGATTGCTTTGTTCTTCTTTGTTTCTAATTCCTTTTTTCATTAATTTGATTGCCCAATCTCTTCTATCTCATTGAGGAATTTTTTGGCTTTCCTTTATGGGTCCCTTCATTTTTTAGAATCAAAGTATTTGCAAACCGCAGTATTATTATGCCTAGCGAACCAATACTTCATGATTAGAAAAAGAGGTCTAACCCTCTTTTTTATATACTTCAAACATAGTGTAGTTAAAACTACACTTTTGACTAAAGCCAAATATCTCAAAGTATTTGATACTTCAATATTTCTGAAAACCAAAGTATTCTTTGAAGGGAGCCCTTCTTTGAACACCTAAAAAAATATAGAGCTCTCAAACCAAAGCCGTGTACAAATGTACAATGTGTTCTTATTTTTAGAAGGCATCTATAAACACATCATTTTTAGTTTGTTTGGTTAATTTTCCCATGCCAATTAGCCGTGTCTAAACTTGGGACAAACAAAATACAAACATAACAAAGCATTAATATAACACACATAACTTAACTTAGATAGGGTTGCTAGGGCAACATAAGTTCTTACATAGACACCGATAGATAATCCCTAATAATTAACATTACATAGATAGGGTAGCTAGCTCGGGCAACACACACACCAAACTCACACTACATAGTAGATAGATAGGTTAGCTAGGGCAACACCGCCATGTATTCACCGTCGTCTTCACCTTAACCGCCGGCTTCACCGTCTTCTTCGCCGCCGGCTTTAGTACTCCTCCTCCTCAAGGCCGTTGTCACCGACGTAGTACGGGAGACTGTGCATGCGGTTGCAAGCGGGGAAGACGCTCTCGAAGTCGGTGAAGATGTTATAGGTCGTGAATGCGATGACCTCGCACCCACACCAATACACCTTGCCGAGCAGGTAGTAGGCATTGAACCTGTTGGTGAAGTGGACGACGAGCCCTACCACTGGAGCGTTGGCGTGGGGACGCTGCTCCACGAGGTTGAACATGGGCGGCGAGCCTGCTGGAAGGTGGTGGAAGCCCACACGGAGGAACCCCTGTGCAAGCTCAGTGCTTCCCCTCCAGCGGTAGAACGCCCACACACGGAGGGATTCCCCGACGATGACGTTGGCGGGGTACCGCCGTTCCGGCACGGTGGGCGGAGCTTGGAACGTCGGCCCGTTGTACTGCATCTTGCTCGCTTCGCTGAGTGGAACGGCTTTGGCTTTTGGGGGTAGAAGAGAAGTTGGAGGCGCAGATGGATCTGTAGAAGAAGAGGCAATGAAGGGCAGTTTAAATAGCCAGGGGAGACGTAGTGGGTACACGCGCAACCGGCGTAGATCGTGACTCAGTGCGTGCGTGAACCGATGCGATTATCAATTTGTGAACGTGAATCAATGCGAGCGTGCTTTGCGTGCTCTGCGTTGGCGGCTGCCTGCCTCCCCCTTCTGCGTGCTCTGCGTTGGCGGCTGCCTGCCTCCCATTCACGAGCGTGCGTGCAGCCTGCGGCGTGAACCGATGCCTCGACATATGGACGCGACCGTGCGTGCAGCCTGCCCCTTCTGCCACCGGCACGTATGCCTGCGACGTGTGAAACGACGCTGCAGAGCGACTGAATCCACCGGCAACCGTGCGGCACAGATCGATGCGTGTGTGTCGGCGTGCATGCATGTGATTAGATCTAGGTCACTAGATGCGTGCGTGGCGGTGTTCGCATGCATAGCAGGCTACATCGATGTAACGCTCCGGACACAACTTTCCATAATTGAAACACCAACTCTTGCTTTTTCCAAAGATGTGATATGATATTCCCTCCGTGGTTGAGTTTTTATCTTTTGTTTTGCATTTTGTTCATGTCTTGCATCTCATCTCATAGCATCATGCGCATTGCATCGGCACTGTTTTCTTAAAACTTGCATCCGCTCATAGTTGCCGTTCCCCGCTTCTCTCCATTGCGTTCGTTGACCGTTTCGAGACCAACCGTGTTTTCGTTTCCCTCTTGTCAAACCACCTAACCTCTCTGCACAGCCGCCGATCCCCCCTCGTGCGCGTCCGAAACCTGCCAGAAACCCGACCCGCTCAGTCATTACCGTTGAGTTCAGATCATCCCCAAACACTCGAAAAACATCTCCGTTTTCTTATTTGGGCTACCTAACCTATTTATTCTCGACCACCCGATTGCGATCGGACGGACTAAACCCACTCTCTTTATCCTATATATCGACCAACTCTAACCAAATCTGCTCCAACCCTAAATTCTAGGAGGTTTGTCCCTGCCGCCGCCGCACTCATCTCCCACCTCGGGATCCTCCAAGATCCCCTTCGCACCAACCAGCCCCCCCACTGAAACTTCCAAATCGATCGATCCCCACCTCTCCTTGATTCTAGCCACATCCCCGATAGATCTCGTCGGGATCGAGGCTCTCTCCCATCGCCCGTGCTCCTTCCCGCGCAGCGCACCCCGGCGTCTCCTCTTCCCCGACGTTGCTGCCTAGCTGGAGCTCCTCCATCGCCGGTGACCAGCAGGTCCCCGCGCCTCCCTTTTTCCCTGTCTCCTCTGTTACCTGCTCTCTCATGTCCCTGTCTCTCTCCCCGCCGTGGACAGGTACCAACAACCTGTCGGCCACTAGGAGGTCAAGACGCCGAACCCTCCCCGTTGTCTGCATCACCTCTGTCCGTCCCCGCGTTGCCGTGCCCTGCATCCCGCGGCCAGCCGCGCCAAGTCCCTCGTCGCGCCTTTCGCCAAGACGTCACTGCTATTCTGCTTCCTGACGAGCAGAGGACGAGGCGCCCGTTCGCCCGTGCCTCGCATTGACCGTGCCTTCGCCAAGCCCAGCTCTTCCTCGCGCCGGAGTTGACCCAGCCGAGCGCCTCCTCTGTTGACCCGCGACCCCGAGCTCCCGCGCCGACCCCTATCCATCCGGTCGCTTGCCGGAGTCCCACCTGCGGCCGTCCAGTACCCGGCTCCGCCGCCTCATTCTAGTCCCTCGCCTTGTCTCCATCTACCCCGCCGTCGCCAGGGAGCCATCGCCCCGCCAAACCCCTGCATCGCGCCGCTGTTTAGCTACTTCAACTGCTGCTGCCTTCTTCGTCCACAGGCGCAGGTGCTCGCGTTGACCGCATCAACCAGCGGGTCATCCTGCGCCTCTGCTCGCTGCATTGACCCGATCTGGCCTCCCCGTTCGATCCAGTGCCCCTTCCAGCCCTTCTACTCCACCGACTGGCCCAAGGCCCAGGGTGAGCAACCCCCCTGGCCTTTCCTCTATTGGGCTAGTCCGATGCGGCCCGTATCATGTTTTTTCCCAGTTCTGCAAATTTGCTAATTATCCAGTGTTTTACCTGTTTACAGAAAAGTCCCTAGAGTTCATGCATTTAATAACTCATCAATCGTGCATCGGATTTAAATGATTCAAACATGTAAAATGCTTAGAATTTTGTGTAGATTAATAATTTGCCACTTTCATTCATGTTAAATATGTTTAAATTGCTGTTTGCATTACTTTGCATAAATAGCATGTTAAAATGATTTATTTCATAATGAAATAACCGTAGCTCGGTTTTAAATAAACTTTATATGTAAATGGGGTGGAAAAATGCATAGGTTAACTTGGTGCACTCGTGTTGCATGTTTAACAACTCTAAAATATGGTTTGGGGCAGAACAGTACCAATTTCATAATTTGCATATGGGGATTTTCCGGAATTGTTGTTTGTTGTTTCCGGCCTCATTTAAATTGCCTAGATAGGTAGTTTTATTATGCTTCACCTCTTGCCATGTTAACAACATTAAATATTGTTGGGTAGCATAAACGGGAGGAACTAAATAATTGGATGTGGTGTTTTGTCAATATGCAACTCGTTGCATATTGATCTCCACTTAACTTGTAGTATTGTTTGTTACACTTGCCATGCCATGCCTCATTAAACCGGACATGCATCATACTTGATTGTGCATCATGCCATGATTATGCTTGTGTGTTCACTATGTTGCTTGCTTCTTTTCGGTGTTGCTTCTTAGTTCTGGTAACGTTGCGTTCGTGAGGATTCGTTCGACTATGTTGGTTCGTCTACTTCATGGTCTCATTCTTCTTCCTTGCGGCATTTCAGGCAAGATGACCGTCACCTTGGATCTCACTACTACATTTCTATGCTAGTTGCTTCATTCTATCGCTATGCTGCACTACCTATCATTTGCTCTTCAAGCCTCTCAAATTGCCATGTCAGCCTCTAACCTTTTTCACCCTTCCTAGCAAACCGTTGTTTGGCTATGTTACTGCTTTGCTCAGCCCCTCTTATAGCGTTTTTAGTTGCAGGTGAAGTTGAAGATTGCTCCATGATGGACAGGATTATGTTGGGATATCACAATATCTCTTATTTAATTAATGCACCTATATACTTGGTAAAGGGTGGAAGGCTCGGCCTTATGCCTGGTGTTTTGTTCCACTCTTGTCGTCCTAGTTTCTGTCATACCGGTGTTATGTTCCCGGATTTTGCGTCCCTAACGCGGTTGGGTGATTTATGGGACCCCCTTGACAGTTTGCTTTGAATAAAACTCCTCCAGCAAGGCCCAACCTTGGTTTTGCCATTCGCCTCACCACCACCTATACCCTTCCCTTGGGTCGGCCAATCCGAGGGTCATCTTTATTTTAGACCCCCGGGCCAGTGCTTCTCTAAGTGCTGGTCCGAACTGAGTTGCCTGCGGGACCCCCTCGGGGAAACTCGAGTTCTGGTTTTACTCATAGCTAGTCTCATCCGGTGTTGCCCTCAGAACGAGATATCTGCAGCTCCTATCAGGATTTGTTGGCACATCGGGCGGCTTTGCTGGTCTTGTTTTACCATTGTTGAAATCTCTTGTAAACCGGGATTCCGAGACTGATCAGGTCTTCCTGGGAGAAGGTATATCCTTCGTTGATCGCGAGAGCTTATCATGGGCTAAGTTGGGACACCCATGCAGGGTATAAACTTTCGAAAGCCGTGCCCGCGGTTATGTGGCAGATGGGAATTTGTTAATGTCCGATTGTAGATAACCTGACACCAGATCTGAATTAACACGCATCAACCGTGTGTGTAGCCGTGATGGTCTCTTTTCGGTGGAGTCCGGGAAGTGAACACGGTTTTGGGTTATGTTTGACGTAAGTAGGAGTTCAGGATCACTTCTTGATCATTGCTAGCTTCACGACCGTTCCTTTGCTTCTCTTCTCGCTCTTATTTGCGTATGTTAGCCACCATATATGCTTAGTCGCTGCTGCAGCCTCACCACTTTACCCCTTCCTTGACGTTTAAGCTTTTCTAGTCTTGATACCCATGGAAATGGGATTATTGAGTCCTCGTGGCTCACAGATTACTACAACAACAGTTGCAGGTACAGGTTATGCGATGATCATGACGCGAGAGCGATGTTTGCTTGTTTTTGGAGTTCTTCTTCTGCTTCTTCTTCGATCAAGGGATAGGTTCCAGGTCGGCAGCCTGGGCTAGCAGGGTGGATATTGTTTGAGTTTCTGTTTATGTTTCATCCGTAGTCGGATATTGATCTTGTGTATGATGTATTGTGATGTTTTATTCTTGTGTCATTGGATATATTGGATGTATCCCCATCTATTATGTAATGTTGATGTAATGATATCCACCTTGCAAAAGCGTTTAAATATGCGGTTCTATCCTTGGTGGTACCTTCGAGTCTCTTTAGGATAGTATCACATATTGGGCATGACAAGTTGGTATCAGAGCCTCGACCGACCATAGGAGCCCCCTTTATTGTTTGCCGTTGTTGAGTCTAGAAGAAAACTATTTTGTGTCTTAGGATTATATATATCAGAGAGTAGGATTCTTTTTACTCCTCAGTCCCTTCGTCGCTCTGGTGAGGTCTCCTGACGTAGATGTTTTGACTTTCCTCTCCTCAAATTTCACTAAAAAAAATTTAGGATCACGCGGGTATCTTGGAATCGTTCCGATAGTCTTGTGACGAGAACATTGTTCTTGGTGCCTCCTGTCTTTTATGTGGCAGTGACCCTGGGAGTTGAGCTCCGAGGTGTTGTCGTCACAATTTTATTGTTGCGGTTCTGGAATACCTGAGTTTTGCCGACATCGAAAATCTCTTTTATGCAGTTGTTGGTGAGATAGCCTCGACGCCACCTAGTACTAGGGCGGGAGTTTGAGAGTATTGCCATAACTCGTATAATGGTTGCTTTTCGAAGGTTGAGGTACACGATTTCCGAAGGTTTCTTGGTTATGTGTTGACGGATGGATACAGCTGGATGTAGGGATTGTCAGTTTGGGTGAGATATTTATTGCTTCCCCTGTATCCCCAACACCAGATTGCATAACCAGAAAGTTTCGGGAGTTTTATTGGTGGGAATTCAAGTAGCTCCTAGAATATCTTTTCGATAGATGCATGATATGGGATTGGGTAAATCTCTATCTTATGTATTTGTTCTGGCTTATTCTGCAAGCCAAATCCTTTGTTTTGTTTTATTTGTGGTATTCGAGTTGCTTCGAAGTCAAATGTTGAATCCATACCTTTCCTAAACGGTGTTCTTATATTTCTATGTGAATACTAATCCTTTTTGATCATTGAGGTTGTCATGTTAATCCTTTTCCAACCGGTGCGCTTCTCTTCGAGATGATCCCATCATTCTCCCCATCCGCAAGATCAATTCTAAGTTTTCTCAATGGTGTTTGTTTCGCTCATCCCAAGTTGTCTTTGTTTTTCCCAACCCTCCCACCCTTTTCTTCAAGGACTCATTTATTTTAATCAAGTATCCATTTATTCATGTGAAGTCACTTCACTCTTTTCAATCAATGTTCTGATCCGGTGATCCCTCGTGAAGATGCTCACGAGCTTCAAGTTCATCATCCTTCATTCTTTTTTCTTCGCCGGTGGATCCAATTCAAGCTTTCAGTGTTGATCATATTCCTTTCCTCGTTTCTAATGCTTTCTCATGCCGATGCACCTCTTAATCATTCACTTCTTCCTATTCATTTGTTCTGGAGTGCTGAAGATATCTCACAAGGCTTGTGTTTTTATTCTCAATCTGTTCAAGATATTTCGAGGTGGTTATCTCTTTCAAGCCATCTAATTAAATCAGTGCAACCTCTCTTTAAAATTGTTCAACGGTGTTTTCTCTTTAGTTGGCCCATAACCCACAGGTCTTTTCCCAGGATCTTACCCGACTCTTCTAATTTTCTTGGAGTCATTCCCAAATTCTTTTCGAAGTTTGACGTAAGAATGAAATTTTCATCAGTCATATTCCTTCTCCAAGATCGCTTTCAGAATATTTTCATTGTTGGTTCATTATTTCTATTCTTCTTTGTTCCGGAGTGTCCAAACAATTGGGTGGTGTTTCTCCTCGTCATTCTCGGTTTTTGAAGACCGAAGAAGAGTTTTTCCTCTAAATCTTGCCCGTTCTCCCGAAGATTCATGGTTCTAGCTTCATTCCATCCTCATAATTGTTTTTTATTGTTACCATTCTTTTCTTACCACCCGGGGCATTTCGTGAGTTCTTTCTATTTTATTCCTATGAAGGCCATCATTTCGGGTTTATTCATTCTCATCTTTTAGCTCTCCTTCTCCATATTCTACAAGTTGCATCATTCAAGTATTCTCTAATAAGCTCATGATCTCTTTGTTCACTTGTATCTAAATCCCCTCAAGTATCTTCATTCTTTCCGGTGAATTGTGCCTTTGCTATTTTCATTTTCAATTCTTACGGTGGTTCATTCGAGATTCTTCTTCCTTCTTTATCATACCAATTCATATCAATTCATTCGTTGTTTCCAAATCCCACCGGTGGTTCCATCAATACCTTCTCAAGTTTGCGCTATCTCTATCCTTAATCCCTCGAGAAGAATAAGTAGTATGCCAAATCCGTTGCTTGTCATCAACTTAAATTGATGAAGGATACGCATAACATAATTCTTATTCTTGTTTCATCTAAGTGATTAATTCCTTCTTTCAGAGTTTTTTTATCAGGAAGTAATTCTCGGTTTCAATTTATTCATCTGTCTTGTCTGGAGTTCAAAGTTTACTCATTTTGTAGCTCCATCTAAATCATTGCAACGCTTCAATTCTGGTTCTCTTCAACCTCCAATTCTTCTTCATAATCATTTTCGTTTCCGGAGATCTTCCAAGAGGCTCCTCATGGGGGTTCATCAAGGATTTAATTCATTCTTGAAGTGTTCCTCAAGATTCTCGTGGGAGGAGTTCAAGTATTCTTCTTTTGCATTTCGAAGTGCAATTCCTTCTACCTTATCTCTTGAGGTGGTGTTATGTCATTCTTGACAATTTGAGTTCGTGTTTCATGATTCACATGTTGTCAAGAATGAGATATTTTAAATCCATTAATCTCTTCATTGGAGTCATCTTGGAAAAGATTTCACCTAAAGCCTTCCCTAAGGAATGTTGCTATTTGTGGTGCTTATCAATGATCCAAGCTTTCTCCATATCCTTCTTGGTGAAAGAGGTTTTTCATCTCTTCGTTGATCTCAAGCAAGCAATTGTTTTTCGTTAGTGGCAGAATTTCATCTCAAGTGTTGAGATGTTTCAATAAGACCACTACAAGCTTATTCGTTTTGTTGTTGGTTTTCCAACAATTTCGTTCTAACCATCTTGGAAGGGTGCTTTCCAGGCTCATTTGTGGCACAAGTTGGCATTTCTTCTCCATTCTGTTATTCCAATGATCTATCTTCTATTCTTTCTTCCGAAGGCATTGTGATGTTGCTCTTTTCATTCATCATCTCGAATTGTGAGGATCGTGTTCTTTTCGTGCTTATCCATTTAACCGGAGTGTTGTGTCATCTTTTCAAGTTCTTTTTATCTTATCAAGTCTTGCATCTCTTTTCAACCGGAGTGCTATCGGAATTTGATCTTCCTTGTTCCTTGTTTGTCTCGTTTCAACCAGAGTGGTTCCAATTCCTTCTTGTCCATTGTACTCGTCATTCATAGGTTTGCAACCTCCAAGGTTCACATGGTGTTCCTTGTTTCTATTTTCTACCGCAGTGCTGTCAATTATGTTCAACTCTATTATGTTCTTTCGTTCAATTTTTCAACCTCTCAAGGTTCGTGGTTTCACTCATTGATCGAAGAAGCAACTTAGTTTTACCTCTTATCTTCCTCTTCCATTTCTCTCCGGTGCCATCCTAGATCTCGGGACGAGATCCTCTCGTAGTGGTGGAGTGTTGTAACACCCCGGATACAACTTTCCATAATTGAAACTCCAACTCTTGCTTTTTCCGGAGATGCGATATGATATTCCCTTTGTGGTTGAGTTTTTATCTTTTGTTTTTCATTTTGTTCATGTCTTGCATCTCATCTCATAGCATCATGCGCATTGCATCGGCACTGTATTCTTAAAACTTGCATCCGCTCGTAGTTGCTGTTCCTCGCTTCTCTCCGTTGCGTTCGTTGACCGTTTCGAGACCAACCGTGTTTTTGTTTCCCTCTTGTCAAACCACCTAACCTCCCTGCACAGCCACTGATCCCCCCTCGCGCGCGTCCAAAACCTGCCTGGAACCCGACCCGCTCAGTCATTACCATTGAGTTCAGATAATCCCCAAACACCCGAAAAACATCTCTGTTTTCTTATTTGGGCTACCTAACCTATTTATTCTCGACCGCCCAATTGCGATCGGACGGACTAAACTCACTCTCTTTATCCTATATATAGACCAACTCTAACTAAATCTGTCCCAACCCTAAATTCTAGGAGGTTTGTCCCTGCCGCCGCCGCACTCATCTCCCACCTCGGGATCCTCCCAGATCCCCTTCGCACCAACCAACCCCCCCACTGAAACTTCCAAATCCATCGATCGCCACCTCTCCTTGATTCCAGCCACATCCCCGATCGATCTCGTCGGGATCGAGGCTCTCTCCCGTCGCCCGTGCTCCTTCCCGAGCAGCGCACCCCGGCGCCTCCTCTTCCCCGACGTTGCTCCCTAGCTGGAGCTCCTCCATCGCCGGTGACCAGCAGGTCCCAGCGCCTCCCTTTTTCCCTGTCTCCTCTGTTACCTGCTCTCTCATGTCCCTGTCTCTCTCCCTGCCATGGACAGGTACCAACAACCTATCGGCTACCAGGAGGTCAAGACGCCGAACCCTCCCCGTTGTCTGCATCACCTCCGTCCGTCCCCATGTCGCCGTGCCCTGCATCCCACGGCCAGCCGCGCCAAGTCCCTCGTCGCGCCATTCGCCAAGACGTTGCCGCTGTTCTGCTTCCCGACGAGCAGAGGACGAGGCGCCCGTTCGCCCGTGCCTCGCGTCGACCGCGCCTTCGCCAAGCCAAGATCTGCCTCGCACCGGAGTTGACCCAGCCGAGCGCCTCCTCTGTTGACCCGCGACCCCGAGCCATCGCCCCGCCAAGCCCCTGCATCGCGCTGCTGTTTCCCTGCTTCAACCGCTGCTGCCTTCTTCGTCCACACGCAGGTGCTCGCGTTGACCGCATCAACCAGCGGCTCGTCCCGCGCCTCTGCTCCCTGCGTTGACCCGATCTGGCCTCCTCGTTCGATCCAACGCCCCTTCCAGCCCTTCTACTCCACCGACTGGCCCAAGGCCCAGGGTGAGCAGCCCCCCTGGCCTTTCCTCTATTGGGCTAGTCAGATGCAGCCCGTATCATGTTTTTTCCCAGTTCTGCAAATTTGCTAATTATCCAGTGTTTTACCTGTTTACAAAAAAGTCCCTAGAGTTCATGCATTTAATAACTCATCAACCGTGCATCGGATTTAAACGATTCAAACATGTAAAATGCTTAGAATTTTGTGTAGATTAATAATTTTCCACTTTCATTCATGTTAAATATGTTTAAATTGCTGTTTGCATTATTTTTGCATAAATAGCATGTTAAAATGATTTATTTCATAACTAAATAACCGTAGCTCGGTTTTAAATAAACTTTATATGTAAATGGGGTGGAAAAATGCATAGATTAACTTGGTGCACCCATCTTGCATGTTTAACAACTCTAAAATATGGGTTAGGGCAGAACAGTACCAAATTCATAATTTGCATATGGGGATTTTCTAGAATTGTTGTTTGTTGTTTCCGGCCTCATTTAAATTGCCTGGATAGGAAGTTTTATTATGCTTCACCTCTTTCCATGTTAACAACATTTAATATTGTTGGGTAGCATAAACGGGAGGAACTAAATAATTGGATGTGGTGTTTTGTCAATATGCATATTGATCTCCACTTAACTTGTAGTATTGTTTGTTGCACTTGCCATGCCATGCCTCATTAAACTGGACATGCATCATACTTGATTGTGCATCATGCCATGATTATGCTTGTGTGTTCACTATGTTGCTTGCTTCTTTTCGGTGTTGCTTCTTAGTTCCGGTAACGTTGCGTTCGTGAGGATTCGTTCGACTACGTTGGTTCGTCTACTTCATGGTCTCGTTCTTCTTCCTTGCGGGATTTCAGGAAAGATGACTGTCACCTTGGATCTCACTACTATCATTGCTATGATAGTTGCTTCGTTCTATCGCTATGCTGTGCTACCTATCATTTGCTCTTCAAGCCTCTCAAATTGCCATGTCAGCCTCTAACATTTTTCACCCTTCCTAGCAAACCGTTGTTTGGCTATGTTACTGCTTTGCTCAGCCCCTCTTATAGCGTTGTTAGTTGCAGGTGGAGTTGAAGATTGCTCCATAATGGACAGGATTATGTTGGGATATCACAATATCTCTTGTTTAATTAATGCATCTATATACTTGGTAAAGTGTGGAAGGCTCGGCCTTATGCCTGGTGTTTTGTTCCACTCTTGCCATCCTATTTTCCGTCATACCGGTGTTATGTTCCCGGATTTTGCGTCCCTAACGCGGTCGGGTGATTTATGGGACCCCCTTGACAGTTCGATTTGAATAAAACTCCTCCAGCAAGGCCCAACCTTAGTTTTACCATTTGCCTCACCACCACCTATACCCTTCCTTTGGGTCGGCCAACCCGAGGGTCATCTTTATTTTAGCCCCCCTGAGCAAGTGCTTCTCTAATTGCTGGTCCGAACTAAGCTGCCTGCGGGGCCCCCTCGGGGAAACTCGAGGTCTGGTTTTACTCATAGCTAGTCTCATCCGGTGTTGCCCTGAGAACGAGATATGTGCAGCTCCTATCAGGATTTGTCGGCACATTGGGCGGCTTTGCTGGTCTTGTTTTACCATTGTCGAAATGTCTTGTAAACCGGGATTTCGAGACTGATCGGGTCTTCGTGGGAGAAGGTATATCGTTCGTTGATCGCGAGAGCTTATCATGGGCTAAGTTGGGACACCCCTACAGGGTATAAACTTTCGAAAGCCGTGCCCACGGTTATGTGGCAGATGGGAATTTGTTAATGTCTGGTTGTAGATAACCTGACACCAGATCCGAATTAAAATGCATCAACCGTGTGTGTAGCCGTGATGGTCTATTTTCGGCTGAGTCCGGTAAGTGAACACGGTTTTGGGTTAGTTTGACGTAAGTAGGAGTTCAGGATCACTTCATGATCATTGCTAGCTTCACGACCGTTCCTTTGCTTCTCTTCTCGCTCTTATTTGCGTATATTAGCCACCATATATGCTTAGTCGCTGCTGCAGCCTCACCACTTCACCCCTTCCTTACCCATTAAGCTTTGCTAGTCTTGATACCCATGGAAATGGGATTGCTGAGTCCTCGTGGCTCACAGATTACTACAACAATAGTTGCAGCTACAGGTTATGTGATGATCATGACGCGAGAGCGATGTTTGCTTGTTTTTTGAGTTCTTCTTCTGCTTCTTCTTCGATCAGGGGATAGGTTCCAGGTCGGCAGCCTAGGCTAGCAGGGTGGATATTGTTTGAGTTTCTGTTTATGTTTCATCCGTAGTCGGATATTGATCTTGTGTATGATGTATTGTGATGTTGTATTCTTGTGTCATTGGATGTATTGGATGTATCCCCATCTATTATGTAATGTTGATGTAATGATATCCACCTTGCAAAAGCGTTTCAATATGTGGTTCTATCCTTGGTGGGACCTTGGAGTCTCTTTAGGATAGTATCGCATATTGGGCGTGACAATCAATGCCAAAGCCGGGCATGCATAGTAGGCTGCATCCATCCATAGTAGGCTTTTTTAATTGGGCTCCCTTTTTAATTTATTACCAACAAACTAACGGGCCCGTCCTATGAACACAAACACGGCCCAAACAGCAAAGCCACAACCATAGTCAACAGAGTCGAATGTCGCCCCACAAGTCAGTTAATGGCCAAGACGGCAAAACGTCCGTTATGAACATTTGTGAGAGTTTCAGCTAAGGGAATGGGGAAAAGTGAGCAAAAGTTTGAAGCGTGGGGAAAACTGAGCACAACTAAGGAATTGGGGGCACAGATGGAATAAGCCCTTATAACATTGGAAGGCAATTACAAGTTTAAACCTTTGAAGTTAAAGTTGGGACGACTCAAGCGTCACTGCAATGACATGGGAACACTCATGGGGGCTCTGGTTAAGTATGCTGACTCTGATAGTACCAAGGATCCTGAGTTTGACGAGGAAAAGCCAGGGAAGGGAAAGAAGAGTGACAACACCAAGGGGCGGCAGCCTAATCCGGTGGGCCACGACAACAATGGTAAGCGTAAAGCAGACAACTCAGAATTTGTGGCTAACACCAATGTGCAGGATAATGGTCAGCATCGTAAGGGTAAACCGCCCCAGCGTGGTGGAGGTATGAATCTGGAGCGCCTGTTGAACCAGCCTTGCCCAAAGCACGGGACGAAGGAGATTCCAGCCACGCACCTCTGGAAGGATTGCTTCATTATGCGAGAGTTCAAAAACTCTGATCTTTTCCGATACGATCAGGGTCCACCTGGCGGTTCAGGGCCTGGATCTCATGGGCCGGGTTACGGTGGTGGCGGTTCAAGCTTAGGATTCTAGGGCAACCAGAACAACTAGGGTGCTTATAATCAGCAGAATAATCAGGGGAATCAGCAACAGTCTGGTTATCAGAGTCACCCGAAGTAGTTGAATAGTGGGCAATATCATGTTTTCACCACTAGCTTGTGCAAGTGCGATCAAAAGCTTCACAAAATGGCAGTTAACACTATTGAACCGGCAGTGCCCCGTTTCTTATGTTGGTCCGAGCAGCCCATTGTATGGAGCAGAGAGGATCATCTGCCCCGGGTTTATAATCCGGGTCATCTGGCTTTGGTGGTAGCACCTCAGATTGGGGGTTATAAGTTCACGAAAGTTCTCATTGATGGAGGAAGCAGTATCAACATTCTGTATTATGAAACCTTCCGTCGCATGGGATTGACTGATAAGAATCTTAAACTATCAAACACTGTTTTCCACGGGGTGGTACAAGTAAATCAGCATACCCAGTTGGTAAGATAAATATGGAGGTTGTATTTGGAGATGACCGTGATTCCAGGTCAGAAACCTTAACTTTTGAGGTGGTGAAAATCCAGAGCCCATATCATGCCCTGTTTGGTCGATCGGCTTATGCAAGGTTCATGGCAAGGCCCTATCATGTTTATCTACATCTCAAAATTCCGGGTCATAAGGGGACCATTACGGTACATGGGAGTCGTAAGATTGCTTTGGACCGCATAGAGGGTGATGCGGCTTATGCTGAATCGGTTTGTGCGGCAGAAGAGTTGAAGTTCTACAAGGACAATATTGATCCGACAGATATGACTCCTCTTAAGAAGCCCGCCAAAGAGCATGACCCGACCCTGAAGGTTAAACCGGCTGATGAGACTAAGCTGGTTGATTTTGTTCCCGGCGATTCATCCAAGAAGTTTAGTATCAGCACTAATCTAGATCCAAAATAGGAAAGCGTGCTCATCGAGTTCATCCGTGAGATCTGGGACATCTTTGCATGGAAGCCTTCTGACATGCCAGGTGTACCGAGGGAACTCGCTGAGCACAATCTCAATATTGATCCCAAGTTTAAACCGATAAAGCAATTTCTTCGCCGCCTCAATGAATAAAGGCGCAAGGCTTTTGGTGAGGAGGTAGCCCGGATTTTGGCAGCAGGGTCTATCATTGAGGTTTTTCATCCGGAGTGGCTAGATAATCCGGTACTGGTACTTAAGAAGAATGGCACTTGGCACATGTGTGTGGATTACACGGACTTGAACAAGGCTTGTCCGGCCGATCCTTTTGCTCTCCCTCGTATTGATCAGATCATTGATGCTATGGCGGGTTGTGAGCGTTTGAGTTTCTTAGATGCTTATTCTGGTTATCATCAGATCAAGATGGCAGTTAAGGACCAGGAGAAAACAACTTTTATAACTCCCTTTGGAGCCTTCTGCTATGTGTCTATGCCCTTTGGGCTCAAGAGTGCCCAGGCGACTTATTAGCGATGTGTGTAGAATTGTCTTTATACTCAAATTGGGTGCAATGCTCATGCTTATGTGGACGATATTGTGGTAAAGTCCAGGAAGAAGGAGACACTGATAGATGACTTGAAGGAGAACTTTGACAATCTTCGGGTTTATAAGATGATGATCTATCCGGCCAAGTGCGTTTTCATTGTTCTGGCAGACAAGCTCTTAGGTTTTCTGGTGTCTAACAGGGGCATTGAAGCTAATCTGGAAAAGATCAAGGCTATTACGTCTCTAGCTAAACTGGCGTGTATCAATGATGTTCAAATTCTGGCGGGTTGTATTGCGGCCCTGAGCCAGTTTATCAGCCGTTTGGGAGATAAGGCAATCCCTCTGTATCAGATGTTGAAGAAGACAGACACTTTTGTCTCGAGTAACGCTACTGATGCAGCATTTGAGGACTTGAAGAACCAATTGGCTGAACCGCTGGTCCTTGCTGCTCCGGTCGATAATGAGCCGCTATTATTATATGTAGCTGCTAATGCCCGGGCTGTCAGTGTGGCTATTGTTGTCGAACGCAAGGAGGCTAGGAAGGAGTATCCGGTTCAAAGTCCGGTTTATTATATCAGCGAAGTACTCGTCGAGTCAAAGCCAAGATATCCACATTGATAGAAGCTTGTGTATGGGGTTTTTATGGCGAGTCGGAAGCTTAAGCAATACTTTCAGGGCCATCCCATCACAGTGGTCAGTTCCGCTCCTTTGGGGGATATAATCCAGAACAGGGAGGCAACTGGCCGGGTTGCAAAGTGGGATATTGAGCTTGGACCGCATGGGTTGAAGTATATGCCTCAGACAACTGTCAAGTCTCAAGCACTCGTGGACTTCATCAATGACTGGACAGAGTTCCAGGCCCTGGAAGACAAACCGGATAACACATACTGGACTATCCACCTCAACGGGTCCAGGCAATTGGAGGGCTTGGGGGCTAGAGTTGTCCTCACTTCCCCTCAAGGTGATAAAATTCATTATGTTTTCCGCTTAGTGTTTCCTTGTACTTATAATGCAGCTGAGTACGAGGCCTTGCTCCACGGGCTTCGAGTGGCTAAGGAAATGAACTTAAGCCGGGTACGATGCTTTGGGGACTCTGATCTGGTGGCTCAGCAAGTCTCTGTTACTTGGGATTCTAAGGATCCACTCATGGCGGCTTAGCAAAGAGAGGTGGATATTGTTGCTGGTCACTTCAAGGGTTATCAGGTTGAGCACATTGATCAGCGCAAAAATGAAGCGTCAGATGCTTTAAGCCGGTTGGGGTCTCAGCGTAAACCGGTGCCGCCCAATACCTTTCTGGATGTTTTACATAATCCGTCAGTTAAGTTTCCTATAGAGGAGGACCTGGCTATTCCTAATCCGGAGGCTCAGTTGGTGGCCACTCTCCATATTATTCCGGATTGGACGGTTCCATATTTTGGCGTATATGAACCGAGGCGAGTTACCAGAAGATGAAGTTTTGGCCAGACAGATAATCCGGCGGTCCAAGTCCATGGTGATTCACAATGGCGAGTTACACCACTGCAGTGTCTCGGGTGTGTTCCAGCTTTGTGTTTCCCCTGAAGAAGGCCGTGAGATTCTGCATGAGATCCACGAATGAGACTGTGGTCACCACGCCAGTTCAAAATCCTTGGTTGCTAAAGCTTTTCCTCATCGCTTCTATTGGTTGACGGCTCATGCTGATGCTGAGGACTTGGTGAGGCGGTGCGACGGTTGTCAGAAATTCTCACGCCGAGCTCATGTTCTAGCTCAGGAGCTAAGGATGATTCCAATCACTTGGTCGTTTTCTCCTTGGGGGCTTGATATAGTAGGACCTTTTAAGCGGTCCAAAGATAGGAAGACCCACCTGTTGGTGGCGGTTGATAAGTTCACTAAATGGGTTGAGGCAGAGCCAGTAAGCAAGTGTGATGCAGCCATGGCGGTTCAATTCATGAAGAAGGTGATCTTCCTCTTTGGTTTTCCACATAGCATTATCATAGATAATTGCATGAACCTTTCCAAAGGTGAGATGGAGGGCTTCTGTCAAAGAGAACACATCCGGCTTGATGTGTCATCAGTGGCCAACCCTCAGTCTAATGGTCAAGCTGAGAGAGCTAATCAGGAAATCCTGAAGGGTATCAAGCCCCGGCTTATGGTTCCTTTGAAAAGGACGCTGGGTTGTTGGGCGGAGGAATTACCTTCTGTGTTATGGAGTATAAACACCACCCCCAGTCAACCTACAGGTTATACACCTTTCTTCATGGTTTATGGGGCAGATCCGGTACTCCCAAGTGATATTCGTCATGGCTCGCCCCGGGTTGCCAATTATGTCAAAGCGGACAACAAGCAAGCGCGTCAAGAAGAACTGGACCTGTTAGATGAAAAACGGGACATGGAATTGTCTCGTTCGGCGGTTTATCAGCAAGACCTGCAGCGTTATCACAGCCGCCGGGTTAAAACAAGAACCTTTCAAGAAGGCGACTTAGTGCTCCGGCTCATCCAGGATCAGACCGATATGCACAAGTTATCCCCACCTTGGGAAGGGCCCTTTGTGGTCAGCAAGAATCTACACAACGGATCATACTACCTCATCGACATTCGAGAGCACGAATACTCACGCAAATTGGAGGAGGAGACCCGTCGACCGTGGAACATCGCTCATCTTCGGCCTTACTACGCCTGAGCCATAGGATCCTATTATGTACATATTTTTACAATGTATATATTATGATCAATATAATAAACCGACATCCTTGCTAAACGCAGGGCCTCTGCCGTTTTTCCAATAATTCTTGGTTACATGGGGGCTTCAGCTGACAAAGCGGAGTTCTGTCCATTAATTCGGCTATCACGCCACAACAAAGCTTGGGAGCTTCACACCCAAGTGGCCAAAGAGAGTCTTGTTGCTAAGCATAGCTCAAACATAGGCACCCACTGAGCACAGCTCACAAAGTTACTTGGGGGCTCTTTGTGCAAAGCAACAAAGAGTTTGAAAGGGCCCTTTGTTGGTGTCAAAACCGACGGATATCGGGTAGGGGCTCCCAAATTGTGCGTCTAAGGCTAATGGTAACAGGAGGCTGGGGACACGTTTTTTACCCAGGTTCGGGCCCTCTCGATGGAGGTAATACCCTACTTCCTACTTGATTAATCTTGATGATATGAGTATTACAAGAATTGATCTACCATGAGATCGTAGAGGCTAAACCCTATAAGCTAGCCTATGATTATGATTGTTGTTCTGTCCTATGGACTAAACCCTCCGGTTTATATAGACACCGGAGGGGGCTAGGGTTACACAGAGTCAGTTACAGAGAAGGAGATATAATATCCAAATCGCCAAGCTTGCCTTCCATGCCAGGGAGAGTCCATTCCGGACACGGGACGAAGTCTTCAATCTTGTTTGTTCATAGTCCAACAGTCTGGCCAAAGTATATAGTCCAGCTGTCCGGATACCCCCTAATCCAGGACTCCCTCAGTAGCCCTTGAACCAGGCTTCAATAATGATGAGTCCGGCGTGCAGATTGTCTTCGGCATTGCAAGGCGGGTTCCATCTCTGAATACTCCAAAATAAATTTTGAACACTTGAATCGTGTCCGGCTCTGCAAACCAAATTTCACATACCACCATAGAGAGAACAATATCCCACGAATATAATCTACTGACAACTTTACATAGCGTGACATCACACCACGACCTGGTCATTATTCGAACCGTTTTCTTCTCAACCAGCCACCACACATATTGTGAGGCGGTTTCCTTGGCACGTCTTGTCGAAGCAAAGATCGTGTCCCTTATCACGGGATTCTCATCAATACGGGTATGGGTAACCCAACCGTGCCATCGATCGTGGCGTATTGGAAAATAAGTGATTTTAACAGGCAAGTGGGGAAGCGCATAGTTTCTATCGCCTTTATAAAGAGATAAGGATCCCCCATTTTCACCCACGCCTTCTTCCTCCTTTACTCATCCATTCTCGCACCCTCGAGCTCCAGCGCCCAAGTTCTCACCTTCTTCGTAAGACCATCCGCAACATGTCAGGAGCGGGAGGCAAATGGATGGCCTCCTCCGTTATGTACTAGGACATTACCAAGCTTCGGGAGGCCGGATACCTAGCCGCAAACATCGCGCACAGGCTTCTAGCGAAGGGGTAGATCACCCCCACCCCGAAATCTCAGGGAAGAGTAGTGTTACTCTCTCATTTCGTCCGTGGACTGGGATTTCCACTTCACCCATTTGTCCGCGGGCTCATGTTTTACTACGGGCCAGATTTTCATGATCTATCCCCGAATTTCGTCCTCAACATCTCGGTGTTTATCATCGTGTGCGAGGCCTTCCTCAACATCAAGCCCCACTTCGGCCTGTGGGTACAAATCTTCAACGTGAAACCGAAGACAGTGAGCAGCCAGCAAGCAGAGTGCGGAGGTTCCATGTTGGGCAAGATGCCCAACGTTACCTGGCTTGAAGACTCCTTCTTGGAGACCATGAAGGGGTGGCAATCGGGGTGGTTCTACATCATCGAGCCGCGCAACGCCAACTAGGCGGTGTCCCCCTAATTCCGATCCGGCATCCCCATGTGGCTCACCTCCTGGGAAAAGAAGGGCCTGGCCTGGGGCGTACCTGTGGAGCTGACCAGACTCCAGAACTGCATCAAAAATATGGTAGACAAGAACATCAAGCCTATCAACGTGGTCCATGTCATGCTCTTCCGCCGGATCCTCCCATGTCAAAGACGTGTGTTCAGTATGTGGGAATTCGATCCGGACGAACACCAGACGCTGTGAGAGCTCTTCGACACGACACATAAAGACGTCTGGAAGGTGTTGTTCAAAGCCGCCGAAGTACCTCCTCCCACTTCCGAGGACCGCGGACTTAGCGCAAAGCACCCCGTCAATCCGGTAATTTCTCTAAATATCACAAGATTTGCTTTTCCTAGTACATTTATGGGAGGATTTTTAAGCCACCATGCTGACAAAACAGGACTATGTGGCGACGGCAAGGCAGATCAACTATCCGGCTCCGCTGCCTGAAGATCCAGCAACAGCGCTCCTGACGGAGATGCTGGTTCTGGCGCCTTACAAGGTGCCAGAGAAGAAGGCCAAGAAGGCGGCCACGGGGACCAGGAAAGGTCTCCGGCGCAGGGCCGTTATAGACTCGTGTTGTGAGGACGCCGAGGCAGATTCCTCCCACGAAGACAGGTAGGAAAAATAAGAAATCCCCCCTCCCCGCACCGGGGAGGAGAAGAAGACAAAAGCCGCCCCATAGGGGGAGGCTAGGACGCCAAAGAAGGGAAAGACATCCCTTCCGGACTACTCCACTACGGCCGCCTACAGCGACGAGGAGTGGTTGCCCAGGGGCAAGCCCCTGGCGAGATCATAAGTATCCGTACTCTATAGTATGCTTAACGCGTCTTAGCTTCATTGTCTGTTATAACGCTGATCACACATATGCAGTCCGGTGGGGTCCCACCTTCAGGTATCCTCTTCAGATGGGTCCTTGAGTGAATCGGAGATGAATAGCTATTCACTCCCGACGGCCATCCCCCCAAGGCCCGTGGATGACACCGAGGTGTTGCCCCAGAGGATACCGAAACAGGGGGGGACGATTCTGAAGACGCCCCAAGGCGAAATCCCAGACACCAGGCACATGGGGGGTAAAATCCCCATGGATTATGCTGATGCGAGCCACAACAAGTCTGGCTCCCATCCGGATACTGCACCGGAACCTGCAATGGTGTCGGATTCATGTGGGCAGCCCCTCGCTAAGGAGGTCCAGCCGGCCGTGCCGATGAGCTCCGTCCAGCCGGAGGCATCGGATAATTTGCTGGAAGTGCTTCACGGTGCTTCCATTGGCGAAGAGCACCGTACTTTTATTAGTATGGTGATTGAGAAGGTTCGGTCCGCCAAAAGCGGATTGACCGAAGCCTGCGCCAGCCTCCTAACAGACTTTGAGGTAAGTAATCAAATGTGTAAGAAAATATCACCTGATAGACAGTAGCCCCTGATACTCTGTTTGGTGTTCGGAAAGAAAAGCCAAACGGAGGGCCAATTTTATCCGCATGAGTCTAACAGTAAATATCTATGTGAATAAGTAGGCGTTGCTGCTGGCCGCTGCCGCTCGTACTGTGGAGGTCGCTGACTCAAGCGGGACCTGAGGCAGGTCGAAGAAGAGCTGAGCCTCACGAAGAGGCAGCTCGAAGAGAACAAAGGTAAGTGATACCCCGTCCGTGTGTCATATAAAAGAAAAAAAATTGACGATGCTAACAAAAGCATCATGATTTTTAATAGGGGCTACGACCGAACTGGCGGCCCTGAAGAAAGCGTTGTCCGAGGCCAAAGTCAAGGCGGCACAGGAGCGAACCGAGCGTGAGATACAGGATGCTCGGGTGAGTGAGGTACAACAAGAGCTCCAGGAATTCGGCAAAAAATTCGAGTCCTTGGAGCATGACTTCAAGACGCAAGAGTCCGAGCTTGCGAAGGCTCTCCAGAGCACGAAAGATGCCAAGGCCGAAGCCCAAAAGGCCCTCCAGGAAATTCAGGCGGCCAAGAAGATAGCGGCGGGTAAGGCGTTCATTATGCAAAGCAAGCATGTGGAGGAGACATTTCTTTTACTTACCCGAATTCGGAACTCTCCAGGGGCATTTGCAGATCTGCCACGTAGCATATTGGATGCCACGGAGTTCTACCGTGCCGAAGAGGGGAGCTCGATGGAGAAGTTGTTCTGGTCCCAGTATGCTGGGGCCGAACACCCAATGCCCTTGAGTGACCAACTGAAGCAATTGGTCGAACTCCACAAGGCGGCTGAACTGGCCATGAAGGACTTCATAGTCTGGTTGTGGCCTGGTGAGCCCCTACCCGGCAGCTACTTCGGCCTTATAAAGTGGATGGTAAATGCCTGTCCGTGACTTGAAGTTATTAGGCAATCCGTCTGTATTGAGGGTGTCCGCCGGGCCTTTGCCTGCGCGAAAATGCCTTGGGCCAAAATGGATGCAGAGAAGCTAGTGAAGGATGGACCGCCGGAGGGCAAGGCGCATTGCCACCCCGAGAAGTATTATGACGGCATTATGAAAGGCGCCTGCCTTGTGGCTGAGGAGTGTACCAAGGATGTAATTTTTGAGTGAATGTACTCATGTCGTCTTGTAATATGAAAACAAGTTAGAGTGCGCCATATAACGCTTTTTGATTTAAAATATTCCCCTCTGTACGGCCATTTATAAAATACTGAAGGTTGGCCAGTCGTTGGCTTCCGCCCCCGTGTAACTAGTACTGGGGTGTTCGTGGTAAACCCAAACATTCTTTATCCAAATTTTTGGTCCTTTAAGGAGGTGTTTAGCGCAGCGAAGAAGGTAATCGGACTATGCGGCTTTATCACTCTCACTTAGCCATAGAAGTCTACAATTTTAAATTTCGGCGAAGCCCCTAGTATTCAAAAGGCCGAACTTGGGGCACTATACACGCCTAAATCAGACAAGGCCGATTCCTCGCCTGAAGCGCGAAAAATCTTTAAAGATTTAAGACCTCTCGCCTGAGGTGCTCGTCTGGAAGAACTGGGACACAATCGCAGTAGTTCTCCCTGCGCTACCTTAGCCAATATAATGGAACATAAGGTACCAAAACAAGGGAGCCGGGCAAACCCAACTATTGACCCAAGACATGATTCGGAGCTGATAAATATAATGCTATAAGTTCGGGGTGCCGCACTGTCGAAAGTGTTCGGACTTTTCTTGCCCTGTTATGGGGCACAATAAAGTCCCTGGCAAACTGAACGTACCAAAGTGTACGGGTGCAATATTAAATAAGCAGTCAAGGGAAAATATGAAGAAAATAATAATAAGTTGATGTTGTATATTGTTTCCTGTTGATATTTAAATAATACATCAAAGCGTATGTGTCGGGGGGATGAACCCCGGACAGGCAATGGAACCCGAATACTTTTCAAAAACAGCGGGGCCCGCATCGCCTCGCGAACCGGCACGCACCTGGCCGGGTCGCTCGACCCGGCAAGGCCCGCAACCTGGCCAAGACCCTAGATTCGGCAAGGTATGTCGACCCGGCCGCGGTAGCTGGCGCTAGGCAACTTAACCCGGCGCAGCCATGGCTTCCCCAGCAAGCCAACCCACCTGTGGCGTCCACGGCAACCCAGCCACGGGTCAGTTCCCGTCCCAACTTGGCCGTACGATGGGACGAGATCTCAATCACCGATGACCAAGACAACAGTGTTCCAGCCCATGCCTATGGTCAGCCAAAGCGTGGCAACAGTGCCCCTTACCTACCCACTGACCAGGGCTGGCGTGGCAACAGTGTTCCCGCCCTCACCGCTGACGACAACAAGCGGCGACCTGACGGAGAACACTGCACACAACTCGACTCGGCCACGCCCTGACGATCGACAAGACAGCCCACAGTCCCCCTAGGCATGCGGGGCCCACACCTAGGGGAACCCAGCGAACCACAAGCCCATAAGCGGGACCCAGCCCGGTACCCCAGACACCGACAATACGGACACACCGGCTCGGCAAATTACCATTGTAACCCTGGGTGGGTTGATCTATAAAACCGCCTTGGAGCCCACGCCCACAGGGGACGGCAGTACATGCAATACGAGATAGACACGAGACGCATGTAAGAGAAACCCAGGCAAGCATAGGACTAGCCACCCCACAGCAACACCGGGGAGAAGGAGTAGCCCAAGCCTTGGCTAGCCTCCTTCCTCCTCCATACAGCTCCAGGAGCGACATTGTACTATCGATCATCCAACTAAATTCAGCAGGATTAGGGGTGTTATCTCTCCGGAGAGCCTCGAACCTGGGTATGTCCGGCGTCCCGCGCCCGCGCATATCAACCTTGCCTCTGGAGTCCACCAGCGCCCTTGAGCCTCCTCCTCTCTTTAGCCATCCCTTGGCATCTGTCGTGCGCCCACCACGACAGTTGGCGCCCACCGTGGGGCAGCTCGAGGAGCTGGCCGGGAGCATGCTTCAGATGGGGCCCTTCTCCTACTCCAACGAGTCCGTCGCTCTGGCGGACGACGTCATCGGTGCGCTCGCCGCCTCCTTCACCGTGCTGTGCACCTCCGACGCGTTCACGGTCGACGAGTACCCCAGCGAGGTGCTCAGCTATTCTGACTCCCCGCCCTCCCTCAGCAGTGGATCCACTGCCGGGGTGATGGACGCCCATGTGGAGGTCTTCGTCACCAGCGACGGCGCCTCTTCCTTGTCGAGCAAGGCGAGGAGGGTAGCGGAAGCCGAGGCCGCCGCGACACGTACCGAGTCGTCCCACCCATTGCGTGCCGTGATGCAGAGCCTCCGCATCCCCATTAGCACCGACATCAACACCACCAACATCGCTGAAGCCCGAGCCCAGCTCGAGGACAGGCGCTAGCAGATGCTGGACCTGTCCGAGACGCTCGCCGCCACCAGGCTTCGCCTGGAGGCTGCTCAGATTGAGCATGACGCCGCCCACGGATTCACGCCCGCCGCGGCCGAGCCAAGCCGGGCCGCCGATACTCGTGCCCGGGGAGGAGCGGTCGGCCGGGCCTTTGGCACCGTCCGGACCGTCTACGAGACCCCAGTCAAGAACATGCATGCTGTGCAGGCAGCCGTGGTCGACCTCGACCAACTCGCGGGCGAGGAGCTCAAGGAACGCATCGGGCGGATGCGCGAGCTCCTCCACACCGCCAACACCCAGCAGGATTGCCTCAACCAGCTCGCCAAGCCGGCGGGGTCCGGCTCCGCTCGCCATGGAGGACCCGGCGAACTCCTGCATACAGCTTCCTCGCCACCCGGGGAGGCGCACTCCGGCCAAGCGTGAACCCGATGCAACCCAGCCGCCACTGTTGCTGACGCTCTGGGAAATGAGCCCGTCCCGGAGACCTAGCGCAGACCCGGCCAGCATGGCCGCATCCGGCTCCAACCGACCAGGCCCCTCGGGGCCTGGCCGCCAGTCGACTCGGCCCGTGTGCCATCGATGACGCCGACGCACGCCACTTCCTTGATCAGCTCGCTCGCTCCCTGGAGGTGGAGGAGAGCGGCGCAATCAGGCCAACGTGCTTCGGCCCACACATCCGGGAGGAGCCCTTTCCCAAGGGGTTCGTGCTCCCCCGTGACACCCCCAAGTACAATGGGACCGTGAAGCCAGAAGACCGGCTCACCGACTACACCATGGCCATTGGCATCATCGGTGCCAATTGTCGTCTTGTCATGCACTACGCATCGCTCCTGCTCTAGGGGTTGGCTCGCACATGGTTGAACAGCCTGCCAACGGGCAGCATCAACGCTTGGGTCGACTTCGAGGAGGCCTTTGTCCGCAACTTCACGGGGACATACAAACGGCCCGGTCCCCCCAGCCAGCTCACCATGTGCATGCAGGGGCCGACGGAGACCGGCCGTGAGTACCTCGCACGCTGGACCGAGCTTCGGAACAGCTGCGAGGGCGTCCATGAAGTCCATGCGATCCAATACTTCGTCAGCGGGTGCTGAGACGACACCCTCCTCAAGCACAAGCTCCTACGCTCCGAGACGGCTACCATGGCCGCGCTCATGGTGTTGGCGGACAAGTACGCCAACGCCGACTCCGCCATGAAGATCCAGGTGGCGCTGGATGAAGCCGGTAAGGCAAAGCTAGTTCCTCCTCTGAAGCCGGCCGGTGAAAGCAGCCAGCAGCAGCATCACCAAAACAACAAGCGCAAGGCCGACCGGCCGGCGCAACGACACGACAACTGGCTCGTCGCGGCCGCCGAGCTCGCAGTGGACCCGGCAGCGAAGCGCAGGCAGACCGGCAAGATGGTGTGGCAGCCCGCCATGAGTTTTGAATAGATGCTCGACACCCCATGCAAGCACCACAGCGGCGCAAGACCCTCCACGCACACACTTGGGCAGTGCACCATCATCAAGCGCATCATGAGGGGTGACATTCCGCCTCCTCCAGCTCTGGCTCCAGCTCCAGGCGCAGGACAACTGCCTCCGCCTCCACAGCCGCCTCCCGTCGGCGGCGCGATGCGGAATGACGCCTACCCGGACCAGAACACAGCCTACATCATCTTCACCAGCCTCGGCGATGACAAGCGCAGCGAGTGCTTCCTTCGGCAAGAGGTGAACACCGTCGTCCTGGCCAAGACGGATTTCATGCACTGGTCAGATCGCCGGATCACCTGGACCCGGGAGGATCACCCAGCAGTCATGCCGAGTCCGGGTGGGTACGCCCTCGTCCTCAACCCCACCATCGTTGCACAGTGCACATGCAAGTTCTCCCGAGTCCTCATGGACGGCGGCAGCAGCATCAACATCCTCTACCGTGACACGATGACCAAGCTCGGCCTCAAGGCCGAAGACCTGGAGCTAACCCGGACCATCTTCCACGGCATCGTACCCGGCCTCTCCTGCTCGCCCATTGGCCAGGTCCAGCTCGATATCCTGTTCGGCAACAGCAGCCACTTCCGATGCGAGCCGGTCTGGTTCGAGGTGGTGGACCTATCCAGCGCGTATCATGCATTGCTGGGCCGGCCCGCGCTCGCCAAGTTCATGGTGGTTCCCCACTACGCATACCTGAAGATGAAGATGCCAGGTCCCAAGGGCCTCATTACCGTCACCGGCGACTACTGCAAGTCTCCGGAGTGCGCCCGAGATGGCGCCAAGTTGGCCAAGTCGCTGGTCATTGCCGAGGAGTGGCGCCAGCTCGACCGGGTCGTCGCCCTGGCCGACGAAGCCTCCACCGCGTCGATCCCGACCCTGGACCCGGCCGACGAGGCCGCCTTCAAGCCCTCCAAGGAGACCAAGAAGGTGAAGCTCAACCTAGAAGACCCCAGCTGCAGCAAGTACGTTGTCGTAGGCACCCGCCTCGACAGCAAATAGGAAGGCGAGCTCATCGACTTCCTCCGTGAGAATCGGGATATTTTCGCATTGACCCCCAAAGACATGCCGGGTATCCCGAGGAAGTACGGAGAGCACAAACTCCACGTCCGCAAGTACGCCAGGCCTGTCTGTCAACCCCTCCGTCAATTTTCCGAAGAGAAGAGAAGAACCATTGGTGAAGAGGTCACCAAGGTTTTGGCAGCCGGCTTCACAATGGAAGTGTTTCACCCCGAGTGGATGTCCATTCCGGTCCTCGTCCTAAAGAAGAACAAGACCTGGCACATGTGTATCGACTACACCAGCCTCAACAAGGCCTGTCCCAAGGATCCGTTCGCTCTCCCGTGGATTGACCAAGTGTCGCGACCGGTTTTCCAGGTATTAAATTCGAGAAAATGGTCGTTGTGCTCAACAGCCCCAGGATAACTGTTAGCTGATGAGGCACCAACTTGATACAGAATTTCCAAGCAAAACACAAAATATGTAGTACAAGACCATTCTTGCCTGTGAGTACAACAAATGGTTTCTAGTGTTTGATGGCGGAAGCGGGTTGTGAATCGTCAGTGTCTATGGGACTCCATTTCCCATAGGAACAGCTGACTAGGTTAACTCCTATTTTCACGAGGCTGCTATCACCGTTGCTTAGGTTCCGGGGCTGTCATCACGGTCGTTCCTCTCCGCGCAAGAAATCTGGCTAAGACAATAGCCAGGGACAAGCCAGCGAGTACTTTGAATGTACTCGCAAACATTATGAACACGGGTATAATATAACAACGATGGTTCTGAAATATTAATGCTCATGATGTTAGTCACAAAAGGTAAATAAAAAAATACTGATGCACGCAAGCATGTTATTTATGAATGTGCAATAACATATTAGTATTAAAATTATGAAATAAAAACAAGCATGCCACAGTCGGGCGTCTTAGCGACACCACATAAAGGGCTTTAAAAAAAATGCCACAGTCGGGCGTCTTAGCGACACCACATAAAGGGCTTATAAAAGAAATGCCGCTGTCGGGCGTCTCAGCGACACCACATAAAGGGCTTTAATAGAAATACCATAGTCGGGCATCTTAGCGACACCACATAAAGGGCTTTAAAAGAAATGCCA
>NC_057795.1:93168969-93173953 GCF_018294505.1 Triticum aestivum | reverse complement strand
AGAAATGCCACAGTCGGGCATCTTAGCGACACCACATAAGGGCTTTAAAAGAAAAGCCACAGTCGGGCGTCTTAGCGACACCACATACAGGGCTTCAAAAGAAATGCCACAGTCGGGCATCTTAGCGACACCACATAAAGGGCTTTAAAGGAATCAATCATAGTGAATATCACAGAGGTAGAACCATCCCAGGGATATTCGATAATACCAAAAATATCACGGGTTAGTTCACAACGAAAATAATAATCATAATTATCACGAGTCACAATTCGTGATTCCAGTTCTGGTTTAACAGTTTCACCTCCGAAGACCGACACTTGAACCATCCCAGACTGTAATCCTTAACCATGGACACGGCTATTCGAATAGGTTTAAATCTCTGCAGAGGGTGTACTCTTTACCCACGAGTAACGGATTCCTTTAGTCCATCGGGACTAATTCCGTCTATGGTCTTTTAAATGAAAACGCAC
Organism: Triticum aestivum; assembly: GCF_018294505.1. Classification (NCBI taxonomy): domain Eukaryota; kingdom Viridiplantae; phylum Streptophyta; class Magnoliopsida; order Poales; family Poaceae; genus Triticum; species Triticum aestivum. Next base: position 93,173,483 of record NC_057795.1, on the reverse strand, counting down.
CTGACTTGCACACACCAGCTTAACTCACCGGTGTCTGGAATCACCCACGACACTCGTTAAGCAAAACTCTAAGTGGGGAGGCTACAACCTCCATTAGCATGGGATCACAAAATTTATACTGCGTGCAAAACTGGGGAAGCTACCCCCTCAGCTACAACCGAAAACACCCATGCCCCCTGACCGGATGACTGGCTTTAATCCATGGACGTGGTACCCTCATCCCGGCCCCTCTGTACGGTGTGTGCTAGAAAGGGGTTGAAAAATTACTGAACCGTACTCTACTTGTTGTAGAGACGAGTGGTAGTACGAAACAAGTATGGGGGTTACTAGAACAAGACCCGATCTACGGTCGACTCAGGAGGTTTATAATTTTCCCTGCATGACATGCATAATGAAAATATTCAACCAACAGAATCACCGCTCACTATACCTCACAATGCCATACCGGACATAACCGTCCCGACGGAGACCGGCGACAAACTCATGCCTACCCAAGGCAGAGGTTGTCCCGGATTCCTTTCGGCATGCATGCAAGGCACATGAGGATGATTATCATCACAAGTGTGTTCATTTCCAACAGCATGGAAATCACTAATATGCATTCATGCATGTGATCATATCACATGAAATAACAAGTTCTTCGAAATGAGGTGGTGTTATAAACGTGTTAACGAACACACCAAAAATATTATGCCGGGGTTCAGAATGCTTGTCTTCAAGGTGTGCAGAGGTGGGGGTGCTCTCCAAAACTTTTGAAAGCTTTCTGCCTCTCTCCAAAATCCTTTTTTATACAAATTTGAATTAACACACAAATTCAAAAACAGCACAAAAAGTTGTTTGAAATTTTTTCAAATAAATCTTAAAATAAACTAGGCAGAATTTGAGAGATGTAGAAAAAAAATCAAATCATTTGAAGTTATATTTTAAAAGATATAGCCAGTCAAACATTTGGTCAAAGTCTGTTTTTTTAAAAAATATTAGAAAAGGAAAAACGGTTCAAACGGGATTACACTTTCGCGCAGAGGAGACATACTTGAGCTTTTACGCCTCCACTTATCCAGCGTGGACCACGCGGGGAGTCACTGACAGTGGGTCCAAGGGGCCCACTAGTCAGGTTTGACTAGTCCCCACTCTCTCCCCTTCTCTGCCCGAGCAGAGGCGGGACATCCGGCGATCGTCACCGGCGAACGGAGGTTCTTCGCGGGCATCCGAGTGCAGGGATGGATCCGCCACTCCTAGGCAGTCCTTCCGGTGGTCGTAGGGTCGCCGGGGGTGGTGGGAGTCGCCGGCGGCGAGCTCCGCGGCGGAGGGGAGGCGTCGGTGGATTTGTGGATTCCGGCCATGGTGGTTCCTAGCTTTGTCTGGGAGGCTAGGCAGCTCCTCGGGTTCAAGTGGAGTCGGACGATGGCGTTTGGGAGGGCAGGGTAGGTCTTGGTGTGTCGGAACTGACCGGGACGAGGCGGCGGCCGAGCTGACCGGAGAGGTTGAAGACGACCTCCTCGCTTCGATTGACGACTAAGGGGGCACAAGAAGGACGGCGTGAAGCTGCCTGGGTGCTCAGAGGAGTCCGGGGACCTCCCTTTATAGCACGTACAAGTTGGTTCGCGGCGGCCGTGGATAAGCTCGCCGGCGAACCGCCCTACTGTACTGCAGGGCGACGTGGCGGTGGCTGGCCGGCTCCAGGAGCTACCGACGAACGCTCCACTATCGAAGGAGGCGAGCTGGCGCGCTTTGGTGGTTTGGGTGGTGCTGCCCATGGCGGTGGCGGATGCAGCCGCAGGCGTGCCGCCAAGAAGCTTGCTGGCAACACTGCAGGGGGCGGGGAGGCGGTCGGGGCTCTTGGCGCGACGTGGCGAGTGGGAAAGGATCAGGATGAGCTCGGGGAAGCTTATCCAGGGGCGCGCTGGCTCGGGCGCGAGCACGTGCAAAACGCGTGCTCTGCTCGCGCTCCGGGCGTGCATGGCGACTGCTCGACGAAATGCTAGGATGGCCAAAACAGCTAGAGAGCTAATGCAAATCCACAGGCCTGGGCTAGAGATCGTTAGCAGGCTACTTGACAACTTGGTTTGGACAGATGGGAAAGTTCACAACACAAACTTACAATCATGCCAAATCTGTCCATGCCCACAGGGTGTTTGACAAAATGCCAGAGGCATCTAGGTAGGTCTTGGAGTGGTTAAAAATTCCAGATGGTGGTCTCATTAGGTGAATAAAAGGGTGGTGAGGTTAGTTGGCAAAATACAGAAACTTGTTAGTGCAAGTTTTGCAAAAACTCAATTCTGGACAGGAGACAAATGGCATCACTTCATGAACCAAAAATGATCCAATGGCTGCATGCTCCTGGATGTAGGGGTTTAGTATGGAGGACTACAAGTAGGTAAAAGAATCATGGATAAAGGAGCAACTTAAAATATAGTTGCTGTACAAATCATCAAGTTGAACCAGAGTGGAAAAGAGGTTGATTCACTCAAATTTTTCAAGGGACAACACTGGGATTTTGCAAAAAGTTAATTAACATACTCATATTGACATCCCAAAATTTTGGTGGAAGTTTTAAAGAAATATTTAAATAGGTTGTAGTGTAAAAGTGCCCACTGGATCAGATTTGAAATTTTGGGATAGAGCTCAAAATATTAAATGAAAGAAATATTTCTTTGCATAAAAGTGATTTAGAAACATCACATGACATCTCCAAATTTTGGTGGGATTTTTAAAAGATTTTATCAAATGGTTGTAGTTCAAAAAGAACCACAAACCATGGAAAAACCATTTTTAAAGGAATAAAGATCAGGGAAATAATTAATCCCACTGATAAAAGAAAAGTTTTATTTGAGGGGGTAAGAGAGTCCAATAAAATTGAGAAGTATTTCACTTGAGGTAAAAACTGCATGATGATAAGAAAGGAAATGTTTCAAAAATCAAAAGTGAGTCCAGAAAATAAGAGTTTTAATTTTCTGGCAAAATTTTAATCAACAAAACCAGGTTAAAATTTTGGGGTGTCACAACACTACCCCCCTTAAAAGAAAATCTCGTCCTCGAGATTTGTTAAGAGTTGTTTTGAAAATATCTATCCTGTGAGCTGGAAACAAAAGATTTATTCATAGCACAAACTTGCGTTGTCGAGGTTGGCAGCTACGCCCAGGATAAAAATGCAATCGCACATCAACATACTCATGCATGACTTATAACACAAATAGGGATGTACAGGCAAACAGTATTTAATTGTGGCGATATAGGATCACATAGTTACAAGGCGAGGACATACTAAGACTCGGTACTAGTCGAGCGACTCAGTCTACTTCGTTCATATCTAAGCGGGCTTGCCTCGCGGACGTCGTGGTTTTTCCACAGTTTTCACCTTCGTGATCTGCTGGAGGGGGTTGAGGGGCTACAGGGTCGAGGTAGCGATGATGACCATCTCGGGGATTGTTGGCCACAATCCCGTTGGAGCGTGTTCCCAAAAGGCGACGAAGCACTTCTAGGATCATCAAGTTATTTTGGTTGATGGCCGGAGATGTGCTGTGTTGAGGCTAGCGTGCCATTTTTATAAAAAAGGGAACGGAGTCTTCCTTCGCACGCTTCCGAATAAGACAGATTATTTGTCGGTCACCAGCGCGTGATCGACAGGCTAGGCCGATAGGTTGGGCACCGACTGCCAAAAGTGTCGGGGTCACTACGTGGCTATCCTGCATGAGAAGCTTGGCTGGGGTTTTGGCTAGGGTCTGGTGGGTTGGTTTTCCTAGGTTTTTCGACCTGGCTAAGATAGGATTAGCCAATGGTCAGCCTGGCTCTGATACCAAGTTTGTCGCGACCGGTTTTCCGGGTATTAAATTCCAGAAAATGGCCGTTGTGCTCACCAGCCCAGGATAACTTTTAGCTTATGAGGCACCAACTTGATACAGAATTTCCAAGAAAAACACAAAATATGTAGTACAAGACCATTCTTGCCTGTGAGTATAACAAATGGTTTCTAGTGTTTGATGGCGGAAGCGGGTTGTGAATCATCAGTGTCTATGGGACTCCATTTCCCACAGGAACAGCTGACCAGGTTAACTCCTATCTTCACGAGGCTGCTATCACCATTGCTTAGGTTCCGGGGCTGTCATCATGGTCATTCCTCTCCGCGCAAGAGATCTGGCCAAGACAATAGCCAGGGACAAGCCAGTGAGTACTTTGAATGTACTCGCAAACATTATGAACACGGGTATAATATAACAATGATGGTTCTGAAATATTTATGCTCATGACGTTAGTCACAAAAGGTAAATAAAAAAATACTGATGCACGCAAGCATGTTATTTATGAATGTGCAATAACATAGTAGTATTAAAATTATGAAATAAAAACAAGCATTCCACAGTCGGGCGTCTTAGCGACACCACATAAAGGGCTTTAAAAAAATGCCACAGTCGGGCGTCTTAGCGACACCACATAAAGGGCTTATAAAAGAAATGCCACAGTCGGGCGTCTCAGCGACACCACATAAAGGGCTTTAAAAGAAATGCCACAGTTGG
>NC_057795.1:93161678-93168682 GCF_018294505.1 Triticum aestivum | reverse complement strand
AATGCCATAGTCGGGCGTCTTAGCGACACCACATAAAGGGCTTTAAAAGAAATGCCATAGTCGGGCGTCTTAGCGACACCACATAAGGGCTTTAAAAGAAAAGTCACAGTCGGGCGTCTTAGCGACACCACATACAGGGCTTCAAAAGAAATGCCACAGTCGGGCGTCTTAGCGACACCACATAAAGGTCTTTAAAAGAATCAATCATAGTGAATATCCCGGAGGTAGAACCATCCCAGGGATATTCGATAATACCAAAAATATCACGGGTTAGTTCACAACGAAAATAATAATCATAATTATCACAAGTCACAATTCGTGATTCCAGGTCTGGTTTAACAGTTTCACCTCCGAACACCGACACTAAGACCGATACTTGGCCCATCCCAGACTGTAATCCTTAACCATGGAGACGGCTATTCGAATAGGTTTAAATCTCTGCAGAGGGTGTACTCTTTACCCACGAGTAACGGATTCCTTTAGTCCATCGGTACTAATTCCGTCTACGGTCTTTTAAATGAAAACGCACCGGACTTGCACACACCAGCTTAACTCACCGGTGTCTGGAATCACCCACGACACTCGTTAAGCAAAACTCTAAGTGGGGAGGCTACAACCTCGATTAGCATGGGATCACGAAATTTATACCGCGTGCAAAACTGGGGAACCTACCCCCTCGGCTACAACCGAAAACACCCATGCCCCCTGACCGAATGACTGGCTTTAATCCATGGCCGTGGTACCCTCATCTCGGCCCCTCTGTACGGTGTGTGCGAGAAAGGGGTTGACAAATTACTGAACCGTACTCTACTTGTTGTAGAGACGAGTGGTAGTACGAAACAAGTATGGGGGTTATTGGAACAAGACCCGATCTACGGTCGACTCAGGAGGTTTATAATTTTCCCTGCATGACATGTATAATGAAAATATTCAACCAACAGAATCACCGCTCACTATACCTCACTATGCCATACCGGATATAACCGTCCCGACGGAGACCGGCGACAAACTCATGCCTACCCAAGGCAGAGGTTTTCCCGGATTCCTTCCGGCATGCATGCAAGGCACATGAGGATGATTATCATCACAAGTGTGTTCATTTCCAACAGCGTGGAAATCACTAATATGCATTCATGCATATGATCATATCACATGAAATAACAAGTTCTCCGAAATGAGGTGGTGTTATAAACGTGTTAACGAACACACCAAAAATATTATGCCGGGGTTCAGAATGCTTGCCTTAAAGGTGTGTAGAGGTGGGGGTGCTCTCCAAAACTTTTGAAAGCTTTCTGCCTCTCTCCAAAATCCTATTTTAAACAAATTTGAATTAACACACAAATTTTTTCAAATAAATCTTAAAATAAACTAGGCAGAATTTTAGAGATGTAGAAAAAAAAATCAATTCATTTGAAGTTATATTTTAAAAGATATAGCCAGCCAAACATTTGGACAAAGTCTGTTTTTTTTTAATATTAGAAAAGGAAAAACGGTTCAAACGGGATTACGCTTTCGCGCAGAGGAGACGTACTTGAGCTTTTACGCCTCCACTTATCCAGCGTGGACCGCGCCGGGAGTCACTGACAGTGGGTCCAGGGGGCCCACTAGTCAAGTTTGACTAGTCCCCACTCTCTCCCCTTCTCTGCCCGAGCAGAGGCGGGACATCCGGCGATCGTCGCCGGCGAACGGAGGTTCTTCGCGGGCATCCGAGTGCAGGGATGGATCCGCCACTCCTAGGCCGTCCTTCCGGTGGTCGTAGGGTCGCCGGGGGTGGAGGGAGTCACCGGCGGCGAGCTCCGCGGCGGAGGGGTGGCTTCGGTGGTTTTGGGTATTCCGGCCATGGTGGTTCCTAGCTGTGTCTGGGAGGCTAGGTAGCTCCGCGGGTTCAAGTGGAGTCGGACGGTGGCGTTTGGGAGGGCAGGGGAGGTCTTGGTGCGTCGAAACTAACCGGGACGAGGTGGCGGCTGAGCTGACCGGAGAGGTTGAAGACAACCTCCTCGCTTCGATTGACGACTAAGGGGGTACGAGAAGGACGGCGTGAAGCTGCCTGGGTGCTCGGAGGAGTCCGGGGACCTCCCTTTATAGCACGTCCAAGTGGGTTCGTGGCGGCCGTGGATAAGCTCGCCGGCGAACCTCCCTACTGTACTGCAGGGCGACGTGGCGGTGGCTGGACGGCTCTAGGAGCTACCGTCGAACGCTCCACTGTCGAAGGAGGCGAGCTGGTGCGCTGTGGTGGTTTGGGCGGTGCTTCCCATGGCGGTGGTGGATGCGGCCGCAGGCGTGCCACCAAGAAGCTTGGTGGCAACGCTGCAGGGGGCGAGGAGGCGGTCGGGGCTCTTGGCGCTATGTGGCGAGTGGGAAAGGATCAGGATGAGCTCGGGGAAGCTTATCCAGGGGCGCGCTGGCTCGGGCGCGAGCACGTGCAGAACGCATGCTCTACTCGTGCTCCAGGGGTGCACGGCGACTGCTCGACAAAATGCTAGGATGGCCAAACTACTAGAGAGCTAATGCAAATCCACAGGCCTGGGCTAGAGATCGTTAGCAGGCTACTTGACAACTTGGTTTGGACAGATGGGAAAGTTCACAACACAAACTTACAATCATGCCAAATCTGTCCATGCCCACAGGGTGTTTGACAAAATGCCAGAGGCATCTAGGCAGGTCTTGGAGTGGTCAAAAATTGCAGATGGTGGTCTGATTAGGTGAATAAAAGGGTGGTGAGGTTAGTTGGCAAAATACAGAAACTTGTTACTACAAGTTTTGCAAAAACTCAATTCTGGACAGGAGACAAATGGCATCACTTCATGAACCAAAAATGATCCAATGGGTGCATCCTCCTGGACGTAGGGGTTTAGTATGGAGGACTACAAGTAGGTAAAAGAATCATGGATAAAGTAGCAACTTAAAATATAGTTGCTGTACAAATCATCAAGTTGAACCAGAGTGGAAAAGAGGTTGATTCACTCAAATTTTTCAAGGGACAACACTGGGTTTTTGCAAAAAGTTAATTAACATACTCATATTGACATCCCAAAATTTTGGTGGAAGTTTTAAAAATATATTTAAATAGGTTGTAGTGTAAAAGTGCCCACTGGACCAGATTTGAAAATTTGGGATAGAGCTCGAAATATTAAATGAAAGAAATATCTCTTTGCATAAAAGTGATTTAGAAACATCACATGACATCTCCAAATTTTGGTGGGATTTTTAAAAGATTTTATCAAATGGTTGTAGTTCAAAAAAAACCACAAACCATGGAAAAACTATTTTTAAAGGAATAAAGATCAGGGAAATAATTAATCCCTCTGATAAAAGAAAAGTTTTATTTCAGAGGGTAAGAGAGTCCAATAAAATTGAGAAGTATTTCCCTTGAGGTAAAAACTCCATGATGATAAGAAAGGAAATGTTTCAAAAATCAAAAGTGAGTCTAGAAAATAAGAGTTTTAATTTTTTGGCAAAATTTTAATCAACAAAACTAGGTTAAAATTTTGGGGTGTCACACCAAGTCATCGACTCGACCGCCAGGTGCGAGCTCCTGTCCTTCCTGGACGCTTACTCCGGCTACCACCAGATCAAGCTAGACCCAGCCGATGCCCTGAAGACATCCTTCATCACGCCCTTTGGGACGTAATGCTACATCACCATGTCATTCGGCTTGAAGAACGCCGATGCCACCTTCCAACGGTGCATGCAGAAATGCCTGCAACCACAACTCGGCCGCAACATCCACGTGTACGTGGACGATATCATGGTGAACACCAAGCAGCACCTCATGCTCCTCGACGATTTGAAGGAAACATTTGCCAACCTCCGCGAATACAAGGTCAAGCTCAACCTGGAAAAGTGCATCTTCGGCGTCCCAGCCGGAAAGCTGCTCGGCTTCCTCGTCTCGGAGCGCGGCATTGAGGCGAACCCGGAGAAGATCAAGGCCATCGAGCGCATGCGCAGGCCAGCTCGGCTGCGCGATATACAGAAGTTCACCAGTTGCTTGGCCTCGGTCAGTCGGTTTCTAAGCCGGCTGGGTGAGAGGGCGCTACCCCTGTACCAACTGATGAAAAAGACAAGCCCGTTCGAGAGGAACGGCAAGGCGTACGAAGCCTTCCAAGACCTCAAGCGCATGCTCTGCACCGCACCAGTCCTGGCCACGCCGACCGACAAGGAGTCGCTGTTGCTCTACATAGCTGCGACCTCGCGGGCGGTCAGCACGGTGCTGGTGGTCGAGCGACCAGAGAAGGGCAAGATCTAGGCCGTCCAGCGCCCGGTCTACTACCTGAGCTGCCCTCCACCTCCAAGCAGAACTACCCACAGTACCAAAAGATGTGTTACGGCGTGTACCTCGCCGCCAAGAAGCTGAAGCAGTACTTTAGAGAGCACGTCGTCACCGTCGTTTGTACGGCACCCATCGAAGAAATCATCGGGTGTTGGGACGCCTCTGGCCGGGTCGCCAAATGGGCGACCCAGCTAGCCGGCCACACCATCCTCTACGAGCCCCGCACCACGATCAAGTCTTAGGCCCTGGCCGTTTTCCTCGTCGACTGGACCGAGACCCAGTACTTGCTGCTGCCTCCTGACTCGACGCATTGGAGCATGCACTTCGACGGGTCCAAGATGCGACTCGGCTTAGGGGCCGGCATCGTACTGTCATCTCCAAAGGGCGACCGACTCTGCTACGCGCTGTAGATCCACTTCGCCGCCTCCAACAACATCTCCGTATATGAAGCCCTTATGCACGACCTCCGGCTTGCCAAGGAACTCGGCATCCGGCGCATCCTGTGCTACGGAGACTCAGACCTGGTGGTGCAGGAGTGCTCCGGTGAGTGGGACGCCCGCGAATCCAACATGGCAAGCTACCGCTTCCTCGTCTAGAATTTGTTCGGATCCTGCGAGGGCTGCGAGTTCCTCCACGTCCCGCGCGCAGAGAACGATGCAGCCGACACGCTCGCCAAGATTGCCTCATCACGTCAAGCCATACCGTCCGGCGTCTCCCTCCAGCACCTGCACAAGACGTCCGTCAAGCCATCGCCGGACTCTGAGTCCATCCACGTTCCAGAACATCCGGCCGCACCGCAAGCCGGCCCGGGGGCTGCTGAACCCGGCCCGAGGGCTGCTCAACCCGGCCCGAGGGCTGCTCTGCTCAACCCGGCCACCATCACCTTGGACCCGGCCGTCGCCGTCCTCAACCCGGGGGCAGCTAAACCAGGCTCAGGGGCTATCGACTCGAAACCCACCCCTGGTGCCCGTCTTCACCGTGGTCGCTGCCCCATCTTGGGCCCTGCCAGTATTAGAATTTCTGGAGAACGGGGTTCTCCCCATGGACGAGACCGAAGCTCGGCAAGTTCAGTGCCTGGAGTCCGCCTACAACATCATCAATAACGAGCTCATCAAGCGCAGCTCTACCGGCGTGTTCCAGTGCTGTGCCGAGCAGGATCGCGACATCGACGTCCTCCTCGACATTCACAAGGGCGAGTGTGGGCACCATGCCGCATCACGATCCCTGGTGGCAAAGGTGTTCCGCCACGGGTTTTACTGGCCAACAACCGTCGAAGATGCCGAGTCGCTCGTCCTCAAGTGTGAGGGATCAGCCGGTGTCAGCAAACGGAGCCACCAGCCGGTGTCAGCACTCCGCACCATACCGATCGCCTGGCCCTTCGCGGTCTGGGGACTCGACATGGTGGGACCCTTCAAAACCTCTTGAGGCGGCATGACACACTTGCTGGTGGTAGTGGACAAATTCACCAAGTGGATCGTGTCAAGACCAATCAAGAAACTGGACGGGCCAATAGCCGTCCGGTTCATCAAGGCCATAGCGGTGCGCTACGGCATGCCGAACATCATCATCACCGACAACGACACCAACTTCGCCAAGGGTGCACTCGAACAATACTGCTCCATCTCTGGCATCCACCTCGACATGGCCTCTGTGGCACATCTACGGTCCAATGGGCAGTTCGAGCGGGCCAACGGACTCATCCTGTCCGGCATCAAGCCGCGACTTGTCGAGCCACTCATCCGTTCACCCAGCAATTGGTTCGACGAGTTGCCTATAGTTCTCTGGAGTCTGCGTACCACACCAAACCGGTCGACTCGGTTCACCCCATTCTTCCTTGTTTATGGAGCCAAAGCTGTCATCCCGACCGACGTCGAGTTTGACTCGTCGCGCGTCGCGATGTACACAGAAGCCGAAGCCAGAGAGGCACGCAAAGACGTCGTCGACCTGCAAGGCCTGAGGCACTACCACAGCAAGAAGATCAAGCCTCTCGCATTACAGGAAGGCGACCTCGTCCTCTGACTTGTCCAAGAGCAGGCAGGCCAGCACAAGTTGTCCTCTCCATAGGAGGGCCCATTCATCATGAGCAGGGCCTTGCGCGATCACAACGCCTACTACCTCATCGATGCGCGCAAGTCAAAGAAGTGCAAGAGGGACACCGCCGGTGAAGAAACGACCCGGCCGTGGAACGCGGAACTCCTCCGCCGGTTTTACATTTAGCCGCACGAGTGTATGTATCGTCGCCTTTTTTAAACGTTGAATCTATGGGGTCCCCGAACCAGACTTGGGGGCTGCCTTTTGCCGACCAATCTACAGCGTCCATATTTTGCATCACTTTACTACTGAACTCGGCCGCCGGCTCGACTCGCTCGACCCGGGGGCTCGGGGGTAGGCCGGCTCAGTCACCACCCCGCCGCTTTACTTGGTGATTCCTGATAAAGTTAGGATGTCGCGGTCCCCCACTTCGCCCTAAAGCCGCAGATCCAGCTCTGGCTGACGGCGGGCAAGCAAAACGGGCCAAAGCTCCCCTACGATTCATACACTAAGTCAAAGGTCGCCGGGTCGATCAACCCGGCCCGTCGCTCATCAACTAAGTTAGCCGCACGACCGGCTGCGCACCAACCGGCCAAGCCGGATTGCCGCCAACCGGCCCAGTGGGTGTTTCGCTCGTGCTCAACGCTTCTAAGGGCCCAAGTCCTGCACGTCCCTCTCGAAGAGTCGAACTCCTTGTCACACA
>NC_057795.1:93140058-93161250 GCF_018294505.1 Triticum aestivum | reverse complement strand
AGGCAAAGCATATGAAATCGGTTCGAAAAAGCGGAAGGCAAAAAGCAAACAAGCACTCACAACATTTACAGACAAATGTTTAAAGCAAAGGCCCACGGCCTGAGTTCATTACACCCTAAAACCCCCAGTGGGTGGGTGGACCTGCTACTTAACAAGTTTTCTACACAAAGTTTTTCAGGCATCCCCAGCACCACGTCACGACGTCGACGGCTCTCCCCTCCCGGCCTCCAGGTCCAGCGAGGCACCAGTGTCCTCTTTAGCATCCGCGTCGCCGTAGACACCCGTCTCATCCGAGCTCCCCTCCGGGTCGCGAAGAAGAAAGCCATAGTTGTCGTCATCCACGACCCCACCGTCTTCCGCCCGCTCCGGATGGAACTTGTCATGGAAGGCGAACTCGGCGATGTAGCTGGACCGGGAGGCGATCCGGCCGGCTTGCTCCTGCAGCAGCTGCTGCGAACTAGCATGCTGGCCCATCAGCGTGTCCAGCTGAAGATCCGGATGCCAAGACAGCGTGATCCGGAGCGCTATCTAAGCACTGGCCCGGGCGGCAGAAATGCACCAGTCGCTAAGGCGGTCCGGGCCCATCTCCAACCAGCGCGCCAGGCGCGAGAAGCTACGCGGATGGACGGAGTCTGGCCACAGGGCCGTCGTAATTGCGGTGCCGGCCCGGGACAGCTGCTCCATCTGCGTCCCCAAGACCCGCAGGCGGGCCTCAGCAGCGGTGATGATCTCCGGGAAGGTCCAGGCCGTCAGTGGGTCCGTCCCGGACCCAGCAACGCCGATCGGGTCACGCTGATAGTTGACAACTTCTTCCACCAGCCCCTGCGTCTCCTTGAAGGCCCCTGTCACAAAAAGAAGAAGCAAGTTAGAAGAACAACAAGGAAGGAAGAACCGGGTCCCGACCCGGCAAACTACGAGAAGCAGCACTCACTGCAGAAGGATTCTTCTAGGTGCTGCGCCTCGAGCAACGTACACGTCGCTCCCGCTCCAAGGTGCGGTCGCGCGCCCCGAGCGCCTTCTCCAGGTTGGCCGCCTTAGCAAGGGCCGCCTTCAGCTCGGCGTCCTTGTCTTTGTCTGCCTTCTCGGCCGCCTCATGGTGGCGATTCTCGTCCTGACAAGCCTCCTCAGCCGCGGTGTCCTGCTCCCGCAAACGATCCACCTCGGCCTGGAGCCGGCCCTTGTCGTCGGCCAGCTGGCCGCGCTGCTAGTCCGCCTCGACCAGAGCCTACTGCGTCTCCACCACCTTGGCGGCCTCCGCCTTAAGAAGCTCCACCTCGGCCTCGAGGCGGCTCTTGTGATCGGCTAGCTGCTCATGCAGCCGGTTGGCGTCGTCAAGAGACTGTCGGGCCGCGGCCGCCTCCGCCCTTGCCCGCGTGCCTCGACGCCAAGACGGTTGGTATCGGCGACAAGCTGGTCATAATGATGACCAGCCCGGAGTAGCCAGGTCTGCCAAGACATCACCTCGGTTGCAAAGTAGAAGAATTCAGCAGAAGGAAAAAAGACAAGACTTAAGATTTGGCCCAATTGTTGCACAGTTGGCCCGAATCTCGGGGGATACACCCAGTGGGTGCGCTAGCGCGCCCCCACTAGAAAAGAGCACAAGAGTACCTGCGGCAATGCGAAGCTCCTCCTCCTTGGTAGCAAGTTGCTCCTTGAGCTCCCGATGCTTGCCGAGGAGCCGGTTGAAGGCGGCAACCCGGAAGGCGTCAAGATGCTGAAAACAGACAAAAGTCAGAACAAGGCCAACGCTCTTAAGATTCAACCCAACTGTTAAATAGTTGGCCCGAACCTCGGGGGCTACACCCAGTGGGTGCGCTGGCGCGCCCCCACAAAGAAGAAATCGCATGAAAATAGAAGAAAGAAGACTTACCAAGACGGCGCGCTCCAGGTCGCGCATTCGCTCCACCTCGGCCTGGGCGAAGGCCTCAAGCCGCTCCGTCCGGCCCCGCAGGCGGCGGCTGACGACGCCCAGTGCTGCCTCCTCCTTGGTCTCATGCCCGAAGATGGCTGCGCCCCTGCTCCACGTGGGCTGCGGCGCGGCAGCTAGGCGCCCTCCCTGATGGAGCGCCAAGGCGTGCCCCCCGCTGGCCGCTTGCGACGCGGCCGTCACCTCCTCCGATGCTCCTCCCGACGTTGTCAGCAACCCGGACTCCGGGACGCCCTGTGTCGCCACCTCGGGCACCACCGCCCGCGGTGCCTCCTCCATAGCCGGCGGCGCTTCCGGTGCCGCCGCCCGTGGCGCTTCCTCCAAGACAACACCTCCTCCACCACCATCGCCCCCCGCGCGCTGGACCACGTTGGCTCACGGCGGGGTATCACCCTCCACCTCCATGACCTCCCGGTCGAGGACCACCACCTCAACCCGGCCTCCACGGCCGCGCTCCCTCATCACCGATGGCTCAAAGACCGTCGCCGCCACCATCGTGCCCTCCGTCATCTCGCGCCAGGCCGACTCCGCGCCAACTCGCGCCCATGGCGCCGCCGCGTCGGTCCAAGCCTGGACCGACGCCACCTCTAGCTCCGCCTCGGCCCGGTTCCTGTCCCACCAGGCCAAGGCCTTGGTGTCGTCCTGGTCCAGGCTGAGGTCCAAGTCACCCCGTCCTTCCTTCCCGGCCAGGCCGGCGAGGTCGGACCGGCTCCTGCGGAACGCGGCCCCCTCGGCAGCCGTGGCCTCCACTGCTGCCCTTGCCACCACGATTGGCGACCTGAAGAAAAAGGCAGAATAAACAGAGGGTCACGAAGCCAGAGAGCTGGACAATGGCACCGACGCCAAGATGGTGCGGTTGGAGCCCGAAGAACTTCAAGAATGCGCAGAAGAAGGTGCTCGCCGGCAGCCCGAAGCCACGCTCGAAATGCATGAGGAAGATGACACGCTCCTGCACCTCGGGCTGGGGCCTCTGCTCGCCGCGGGGCAGACGGACACCAACATCCATCTCCCGCGGTAGGCCTCGCAAAGACCAAAGATAGGTGATGTTGTCGATGGTGACGGTAGAGCCCATCCAGGAGCCCAACGACAGCGACATCGCCGGAAGAGAAAGAGAGAAGATGGATGACAGAGAGATCTCCGCTCAGGGCCACGGGCGCAGCTGTGCGTCTGTGGCAAGGAGCAGAGCAGGAGCAGGGGGACAGGAGGGCGCGAGCAAGAATAATGTCCGCCGCCCCCTTGCCCCCCCCCCCTCAATTTATAACCCCAGATTCAAACGTGGGGGAGTGGGATCGTCTGCACACGCCCGTTCTACTACCCCGCTATAAGTGTGCACGTACACGCACACTAACTGCTCTAGGAAGTGCAACCGGCCCCCAGACACCGCAATAAATCCATGCACATGGGCCAAGGGCGCGCGGCGGCGGGCCCCGGCCCATCGCCCAGTCCCGTCACGCGTCTGGCCTGTCAGGCCCCTCCGACTACCGGGAACCACGTGGCGCCTGTGTGAAGCCCGAGGGATCTCCTCAAGACTCGACGGACTCCTCGGTTCCCGCCACGGCCGGGATGCCGCGATCCGGTTTCCGAGAAAACTGGCACACAGTGGGTGTTGCCGGACCCGGCGCTCATAGATTCCACCTTGCTCAAGGGGGAAATTGCGAAGGCCCACTCATCCGAAGACGGCGGACCTCCACAGCTTCGAGGACTACTGTCGGAGGATGAACCCCGGGCAGGCAACGCAACCTGGATCCTTTTCAAAAACAGCAGAGCTCGCATCGCCCCGCAAACCGGCACGCGCTTGGCCGGGTCGCTCGACCCGACAAGGCCCGCAACCCGGCTAAGACCCTCGACTCAGCAAGGTACGTCGTCCCGGCCGCTGCAGCTGGCGCAATGCAACTCAACCCGGCACAACCATGGTTTCCCCACCAAGCCAACGCACCCGTGGCGTCCACGGCAACCCAGCCACGGGTCAGCTCCCATCCCATCCAGGCCGTATGATGGGACGAGACCTCAATCACCGATGACCAAGACAACAGTGTTCCCGCCCATGCCTATGGTCAACCGGAGCGTGGCAATAGTGCCCCTTACCTACCCACTGACCAGGGCTGGCATGGCAACAGTGTTCCCTCCCTCACCGCTGACGATAGCAAGCGGCAGCCTGACGGAGAACACTGCACACGACTCGACTCGGCCACGCCCGGACGATCGACAAGACGGTGCATAGTCCCCCTAGGCATGCGGGGCCCCCACCTAGGGGAACCCAGCGAACCACAAGCCCATAAGCGGGACTCAGCCCGATACCCCGGACACCGACAATACGGACCCACTGGCTGGGATATTACCATTGTAACCCTGGGTGGGTTGATCTATAAAACCCCCCAGGAGCCCACACCCATAGGGGATGGCAGAACATGCAATACGAGATAGACACGAGACGCATGTAAGAGAAACCCAGGCAAGCATAGGACTAGCCACCCCATAGCAACACCGGGGAGAAGGAGCAGCCCAAGCCTTGGCCAGCCTCCTTCCTCCTCCATACAGCTCCAGGAGTGACATTGTACTATCGATCATCCAACTAAACTCGGCAGGACTAGGGGTGTTATCTCTCCGGAGAGCCCCGAACCTGGGTATGTCCAGCGTCCCGTGCCCGCGCATATCAACCTCGCCTCTGGAGTCCACCAGCGCCCTCGAGCCTCCTCCTCTCTTTAGCCATCCCTTGGCATCTGCCGTGCGCCCACCACGACAGTATGTGTACAAGTAATGCGATAAGCAGAAATAGGACTATTTGACATGTCCTATCCAAGGGCAGGCTGCGTGTGGGTATGTAAAATAGGTATATCGATCGTTAACAGAGACCACCTGGGTATTCCCTTGTATGCAAAGCCTCTTGCCTCCTTGGTTTTCCTTCCCGTGACGAGTCCGATGATCAGGTTCTTTGAAGGGGTTGCCCGAAAGTAGGGTCCTGAAAAGAAAGAAGATGATAAGGGTATGCGGGTCTCGTGACGGTTGTGCCGCACTGTGGACCGCGTCGCCGTCATGCCTCCACCTATGCCCATAGTATGTTGAGTGCGTGATTGTTTACGCGCGGCACGAATGCTGCCTGGATGGGACTAGGACGGAGGCTGAATTGCTATTCGAGCTCTTGACATGCCTGAGGATCTTGTTGCAGAGTACTCCAGATTCGCTTAACGGTGTCCGGGGTTTTTATCGCCGAGTTGACGGTCTGCCGAAGAAGGCTACTTTGTACTTCTGCTGCGAGGGCCGCAGTGTGCTCCTCCGTACGGAGAGAGCACTTTGTGTTTCCATTGACTGTTATAACCCCGCCCGGTCCTGGCATCTTGAGCTTGAGGTATGCATAGTGTGGTACCGCATTGAATCGAGCAAATGTTGTCTATCCAGGCAGTGCATGATAGCCACTACGGAAAGGGACGATATCAAAGATTAACTCCTCGCTCCGGAAGTTAGCCGGAGATCCAAAGACCACATCCAGTGTTATTGAGCCCGTACAACATGCCTCTACACCTTGGATTACACCTTTAAAGGTGGTTTTGGTGGGTTTGATCCTTGAGGGATCGATGCCCATTTTGCACACATATGTCCTGATAAAGCAGGTTTAGGCTGCTTTTGCCGTCCACGAGGACTCGCGTGAGGTGGAATCCGTCAATGATTGGGTCAAGGACCAGTGCGGCTGAACCGCCATGATAGATGCTGGTAGGATGGTCCCTGCGGTCAAAGGTGATCGGGCAGGATGACCATGGGTTGAACATTGGGGCGCTGGCTCCATCACATAGACGTCCCATAGTGCACGCTTCCGTTTCCGCTTGGGGATGTAGGTGGCATAGATCATGTTTACCATTTTCACTTCGGGAGGAAATTTCTTCTGTCCCCCTGTGTTCGGCCGCCGGGGCTCCTCGTCGTCCTCTCTATGCAGCCCCTTGTCTTTGTTTTTGGCATTCAACTTGCCAGCCTACTTAAACACCTTGTATTCTCTGTTAGTGTTGTTGGCTGGTTTATCAGGGGTGCCATGAATTTGACACGAGCGGTCGAGTATGCGGTCCATACTGGAAGATCCCGGATTGTTTCTTTTGAATGGCTTTTTCCGCTGACCGGACTTGGAGCCGCTGAATCTGGCATTGACTGTCATGTCCTCGGTGTTGTCGCCGTTGTTCCGACGCTTATGTCTATTGCACCATGGCTTGTTGTTGTTGTCGCAGATATCTGAAGTGCCGGAGTTTCTTGGCGTTGTGCTACTACGAGCCAGCCAGCTGTCCTCGCCCACGCAAAAGCGAGTCATGAGTGTCATGAGGGCTTCCATGGACTTCGGCTATTCTTGGCCGAGGTGTCGGGCGAGCCACTCATCGCGGATGTTATTGTAACACCCATGATGTGGCTATATCTCCCACGTGTCGAAGTATGACTTAGAGGCATAACCGCATTGTGGTTTTGTCGCAAGAAGGGTCATCTTCACACAATCCCATGTAATGAACAAGAATGGGATAAAGAGTTGCCTTACAATCGCCACTTCACACAATGAACATATAATTCATACATCATTCAGAGTACACACATAGTCCGACTACGGACGAAGCTAAAAGAAAAGAAGATAACCCAACTGCTAGATCCCCGTTCGTCCCAACTGGGCTCCACTACTGATCAACATGAAATGAAACATAGCAACGACCAAGGTCTTCGTTGAGCTCCCATCTGAGCTCGGTTGCATCACCTGCACTGGTATCATCGGCACCTGCAACTGTTGTGATAGCATCTGGTGAGTCACGAGGACTCAACAATCTCAAAACCCGTGAGATCAAGACTATTTAAGCTTATGGGTAGGAAAGGGTAAAGTGGTGAGGTTGCAGCAGCGACTAAGCAAATATGGTGGCTAACTTACGCAAATAAGGGCAAGAAGAGAAGAAAAGGAACGGTCATGAAGCTAGCAATGATCAAGAAGTGATCCTGAACTCCTACTTACGTCAAACATAACCCAAAACCGTGTTCACTTCCCGGACTCAGCCGAAAAGAGACCATCACGGCTACACACGCAGTTGATGCGTTTTAAAGAGGTCAAGTGTCAAGTTATCTACAACCGGACATTAACAAATTCCCATCTACCACATAACCGCGGCACGGCTTTCGAAAGATAATATACCCTGCAGGGGTGTCCCAACTTAGCCCATCACAAGCTATCACGGTCAACGAAGGATATACCTTCTCCCAGGAAGACCCGATCAGCCTTGGAATCCCGGTTCGCAAGACATTTCGACAATGGTAAAACAAGACAGCAAGACCACCCGCTGTGCCGACAAATCCCGATAGGAGCTGCACATATCTTATTCTCAGGGCACACCGGATAAGCGAAGCGTACAGGAACCGACGTAACCCAAGTTGCCAAGGAATGGTCCCGCACGGTGCTCTAGTTTGGACCAACACTCGGAGGAGCACTGGCCCGGGGGGTAAAATAAAGATGACCCTTGAGTCTGCAGAACCCAAGGGAAAAAGGCTTAGGTAGGCAAATGGTAAAACCAAGGTTGGGCCTTGCTGGAGGAGTTTATTTCAAAGCGAACTGTCAAGGGGGTCCCATAAATCACCCAACCGCGTAAGGAACACAAAATCAAGGAACATAACACCGGTATGACGGAAACTAGGGCGGCAAGAGTCGAACAAAATACCAGGCATAAGGCCGAGTCTTCCACCCTTTACCAAGTATATAGATGCATTAATTTAAATAAGAGATATTGTGATATCTCAACATAATCCTGTCCATCATGGAGCAATCTTCAACTTCACCTGGAACTAACAATGCTCTAAGAGGGGCTGAGCAAAGCAGTAACATAGCCAAGCAACGGTTTGCTAGGAAGGGTGAAAAGGTTAGAGGCTGACATGGCAATTTGGGAGGCATGGTAAACAAGTGATAGGTAGCGCAGCATAGCGATAGAACAGAGCAACTAGCAAGCAAAGATAGAAGTGATATTGAGGGTAATGGTCATCTTGCCTGAGATTCCGCTAGGAAGAAGAACGAGTCCATGAAGAAGACAAACGGACGTAGACGAACGAATCCTCACAATCGCAATGTAACCGGAACTATCAAGGAGAAGCGCAACCGGAAAGAAGCAAGCAACATGGTAAACAACCATCACATAATCATGGCATGATGCACAATCAAGTATGATGCATGTCCGGTTTAATGATGCATGGCATGGCAAAGTGCAACAAACTATACTACAAGTTAAGTGGAGCTCAATATGCAATAAGTTGCATATTGACGGAACACCACATCGAATTATTTAGTTTCCCTCTCGGTTATGTACCCAACAATATTAAATGTTATTAAACATGGCAAAAGGGGTGAAGCATAATAAAACTACCTAGCTCGGCAATTTTAAATGAGGCCGGAAACAACAAACAACAATTCCGGAAAGTCCCCATATGTCATTAGCAATTTAATGCAAACACAGTTTTAACCATTTAAATGTTGTTAACATGATGCGGATGACATAATCAAGGTTTATGCAATTTTTATGAAAATGTTGACATCTAATATGATAGGGAGCATTCAGTCACCATGGCAGAACAAAAGGGGTGCCACAGCAACGATAATGAAAATGGTGCCAAGGAAACATTCCGGTCCCGATAACTCATTGAGGTACCGGTGCAAAAGGAAGTGTGACGTGAGCGAGTCATGCAAGATGGTGGGGTGATCCCGGATTACCGGGTTCCCACGGGTCGACGGCATGGCAAACGAGGAGGAACTTCCAAGGACAAACGGGCACGGTGCAAACACGAGCATCTCATACAACACACATACATACACGGGCGGTCGTCTCGTCGTTATACCTTTGAAGCGTGCATTTCCGGGCGGAACGAGTTCAAAGCAGTGTAGAGGAAGTAGTTGTTCACGGGTCGTCGTGGGAAGTAGTTTTTCACGTGGTGACAGTAGTTGTACACGTTTTCGTAGATGTTCAGGTCGATGGTAGTTGTACACAGTCGTTGTTGGACTTGATGGATCTGAGGGCTCCGGGCGTCGTGGTACTTGGCGAAAACTACGAAGAGGGTACTTGTACTCGCATCGTCGTGGAAGTAGTCGTTCGGGCTCCCGTGCGGACTTGGTGGTCTTGGTCTCCGCAGCATAGTTGTACAAAAACATCATCGGCGCTAGTTGCCGGAGAAGGGCCATGAGGTGCGGCCGAAGGAGCTGGCGAAGGCAGCTGGTCAACGCTCTCAAGAACGAGCGTTGCGCTCGATTTCCAGGTGCACGGGACACGCAAAGGGAAGCGGCGAGCGTCGTGCTCGTTCCCGAACAAAGGACGCCGAAGAGGGACTTGGCGTGGGACTTGCAGAGGAGGTCGAGGCAGCACTTGGGGCTCGGGGTCGCGGGGAAGGAGCAGCTCCGGTGCTGGCTGGAGGAGGCTCGCGGGGAAGGCGACGCTCGGCAGCGGGGCCAGCAACAGGCAACCACGGAGGACGAGGCCGCTGGAGGGCAGCAGCCTGCTGGCTCAAGTGGCACGCGGCCATGGCAAGGAGGCAGGGAAGAAGGCTAGGGCGCGGGGACGGGAGGAGCAGCGCGGCTCTGGGGTAACCGGCGAGCTGCGGGCGGCCAGCTCGAGGAGGTGGAGAGGAGCGGCGCACGATGGGGAACAAGGGGAGGAAGAGAGGCTGCGAGGGAGATGAGGGAGGAGCGGGGCGTTGGCGGGTGACAGGAGCGGCGGGATCGAGCGGTTTTCCCTGGCAGTGATGCGTGTGTGCGTGTGTGGTGGCGGGCAGGGAACGAGAGGGAGAGAGATGCGGAGGGGGGCTCGGGGCTAGGGTTAGGAGGGATTAGATGGGCTGGCTGGGCCGGCTAGGTTGGCCGGGCCTAAGAGGCCGGCTAGGCTGCAAGGCTTCTTCCTTCTCTTCTTTAACTCTTTAGCAGAAAAGAAATTAGAGGGAAGAAAAAGAAAGAGAGCGTTAGGGAAAGAATATGAGCATAGGGTTAATTTTCCCAGACTCGTAAAAATATGCTCGTTCTAAGAAAAATAGAAAGGCCATGATTGAAAGATTTAAATTCAAACTCATTTGAATTTAATTCAAATGGGTTTGCACTAGGACTTGATAAAAGGAAGGTCCAAAAATGTTCGGATTTTTGGTGGAGCTCCGGAAAATGATGAAAGAAATTATGGACAAGGTTAGAGAGCCAATACTTGAAGAAGAAAAGGCCAAGGGATTTAATATGCAAGTGGGTTCATGGGTGATTCCAAAACAATGGAATATTTTATAATATCTCCCTAAATATCGGGAGGGTATGTTATAAAGAGAAATCACCATGTGAGTTCCCTCGGTTTAAATACATCAATAGATCTATGCAATTTATTTAGTTGAGTTTTAAAAATTAAATGGCATGATGGCATGATGACATGATGCAATGCAAAAATAAAAGAGCAAGCACAAAAGAAACACACGGCGAAACTCGGAATAGCTGGAAGTCTTCTGGAGCGTCGGTCTCGGGGCGTTACAACACTCCACCACTATAAGTGGATCTCGTCCTGAGATCTAGGATGGCACCGGAGAGAAACGGAAGAGGAAGAGAGGAGGTAAAACTAAGTTGCTTCTTTGACGAATGAGTGAAACCACGAACCTTGAGAGGTTGAAAAGTTGAAAGAAAGAACACAACAGAGTTGAACACAATTGAGAGCACTGCGGTAGAAAAATAGAAATAAGGAACACCATGTGAACCTTGGCGGTTGCAAAGCTATGAATGAAGAGTACAATGGACAAGAAGGAATTGGAACCACTCTGGTTGAAACGAGATAAACAAGGAACAAGGAAGAACAAATTCATACAGCACTCCGGTTGAAAAGAGATGCAACACTCGATAAGATGAAAAGAACTTGAAGAGATGACACAACATTCCGGTTAAATGGATAAGCATGAAAAGAACATGATCCTCAATTCGAGAAGATGAGTAAAGAGAGCAATATCACAATGCCTCCGGAAGAAACAATGGACGATAGATCATTGGACTAAAGGAATGGAGAAGAAAATGCCAACTTCTGCCACAAATGATCTTGGAAAGCACCCTTCCAAGAAGATTATAACGGAGTTGTTGGAAAAAACAACAACAACAAAATGAATAAGCTTGTAGTGGGCTTATGGAAACATCTCAACATTATGAGGTGACAAACAGCCACTAAAGAAAGCTATTGATTTGAGTGAGAGCACTAAGGCGATGAAAAACTTCTTTCACCAAGAGGATAGGAAAAAAACTTGGATCATAGATAAGCACCATAATAGCAACATTCCTTAGGAAAAGCTTTAGGTGAAATATAACCCAAGATAACTCCAATGAAGAGATTGATGGATTTAAAATACCTCATTCTTGACAACATGTGAATCGCGAAACATGAAGAGAAATTGTCAAGAATGATATGACACCATCTCAAAAGATAAGGTAGAAAGAATTGCACTTCGGATGCAAGATGAAGAATAATTGAACGCCTCAAAACAAAACATGTGTTGAGCACCATGTTTATTTTAGAGTGTAGCTTGGCGGGTCATAACTTCGAGAGAAATCTTGAAGAACAATTGAAAAATGAGAAGAATCCTTAACGAACCACCATGTAGAGCCTCCATGAAGAACTCCGGTAATAAAAGGATGATAAAAAGAAAGAGAAGTTGAAAACACAAGGTGAAGCCTTGCGATGATTTAGAAGGAGCTTCGTGATGATATAACCGAGAGAACTTGGAACTCCAGAAAGAAAAGATGAACAACAAGAAGCCAAGAATAACTTCATCATGAACAATCTCTGGAAGAAAAGAATTGAATCACCTCGAGGAAATAAGAATAAGATTTATTGTATGCCTATCCTTCATCAAATTAAATTGATGACAAGCAATGGATTTGGCATACTACTTATTCTCGTAGAAAGAATTAAGAGAGATATAGCATAAACTTGGGAAAAGCTTGAACAAACCACCGGTAGGATTCGGAAAAAAACGAATATTTTTATATGATAACGAAGGAAGTGAAATCTTGAACGAACCACCGTAAGAATTGAAAATGAGAGTAGAGAAGGCACAATTCACCGGGAAGAATTGAAAAACAAATGAAGATACTTGAGGGGATTTAGATACATGAGAACGAAGAGATCATGGACTGATTAGAGAATACTTGAATGATGCACCGGTTAGATTTGGAGAACAAGAGTTGAAGGTTGAGAATGAGTAATATTCAGAAATGATTATCAAGAAAGGAAGCAACTCCTGGAATGCGTCGAATGGTTGAAAAGAATTCTCACAATCAAAAACAATTATGAGATGATGGTATAAAGCTAGAACCATGAATCTTCAAGAGAATGGACAAGATTTAAGAGAAATCCTTCTTCGGTCTTCAAATGTTGAGAATGAAGATGAGAACCACCATGAAATGTTGAGATACTCCGGAATGAAGAGCAAAAAGGTTGAACCAGCGATGAAAAGAATATGGAAGCGAACTTGGAGAATACATTTGACTGTTGAGAAATCATTCTTATGTCAAACTTTGAAAGAATTTGAGAATCGCTCCGGATAAATTAGAAGAGTCAGGTAAAATCCTGGGAAAAGACCTCTGGGTTAGGGCCCACTCAAAGAAAACACCATTGAACGATTTCTAAAGAGAGATTGCACCAGTTAAATTAAATGGCTTGAATGAGATAACAACCTCAAAATAACTTGAACAGATTAAGAATGGAAAGCACGAATCTTCTGAGATATCTTGAGCACTCCAGGACAAATGAATAGCGAGAAGTGAATGATTAAGAGGTGCATCGGCATGAGAAAGCATTTGACACAAGGAAAAGAATATGATCAACACTAAAAGCTTGAATTAAATACACCGGAGAAGAAAAGAGACGAAGAATAATAAAATTGAAGCTCCGTTAGTATCGTCGTGAGAATCACCGGATAGAACATTGACGGAAAATAATGGAGAGACTTCCCTTCAATAAAATGGATACCCGATTAAGAAATCTGAGTCCTTGAAGAAAAGGGTGGGAGGGTGGGGAAAAACAAAGACAACTTGGGATGAACAAAACAAACACCATTGAGAAAACTTAGAATTGATCTTGCGGATGTTGAAATGATCGGAACCACTTGAAGAGAAGCACACCAGTTGGAAAAGAATTAACATGACAACCTCAATGATCAAGAAGGATTAAGTATTCACATAGCAATATGAGAACACCGCTTAGGGAAGGTATGGATTCAACATTTGACTTCGAAGCAACTCGAATACCACAAATGAAACAAAACAAAGGATTTGGCTTGCAGAATAAGCCGGAACAAACATATGATAGAGATTCCGTCCAAAGTTTTCATGGTGGGGCCCACACGGGCTCGAGTGTACAACACCATCATGTACAAGGCAGTGCACATGACATACGAAGTGTCCCCAAACCAGCATAGCCAAGGGTTCTTTAAGACACAACGAGACCACTGTAAAAACGACCATGGAAAGGCGGACCACTAGACGTCGAACCCCAATCTCATATCATGCATCTGTCGAAAAGATATTCTAGGAGCTACTTGAATTCCCACCTATAAACTCCCGAAACATTCTGGTTATGCAATCTGGTGTTGGGGATACAGGGGAAGCAATATATATCTCACCCAAAACTAACAATTCCTACATCCAAGCTGTATCCATCCGTCAACACATAACCAAGAAACCTTCGGAAATTATGTACCTCAACCTTCGAAAAGCATCCATTATACGAGCTATGGCAATACTCCCGAACTCCCGCCCCAGTACTGGGTGGCGTCGAGGTTATCTCACCAACAACTTCATAAAAGATATTTTCGATGTCGGCAAAACTCAGGTATTCCAGAACTGCAACGATAAAATTGTGACGACAACACCTCGGAGCTCAACTCCCCGGGTCAATGCCACATAATAGACAGGAGGCACCAAGAACAATGTTCTCGTCACAAAACCATCGAAACGATGCCAAGATACTCGCGTGATCCTAAATTTTTTTTAGTGAAATTTGAGGAGAGGAAAGTCAAAACATCTATGTCAGGAGACCTCACCAGAGCGACGAAGGGACTGAGGAGTAAAAAGAATCCTACTCTCCGATATATATAATCCTAAGACTCAAAACAATTTTTTTTCTAGACTCAACAACGCCAGCAAACAATCAAGCAGGGGGCTGCTAAGTCAGGGATGGCTCTGATTACCAACTTGTAACACCCACGATGCGGCTATATCTCCCACGTCTCGAAGCACAACTTAGAGGCATAACCGCATTGTGGTTTTGTCGCAAGAAGGGTCATCTTCACACAATCCCATGTAATGAACAAGAATGGGATAAAGAGTTGGCTTACAATCGCCACTTCACACAATGAACATATAATTCATACATCATTCAGAGTACACACATAGTCTGACTACGGACGAAGCCAAAAGAAAAGAAGATAACCCAACTGCTAGATCCCCGATCGTCCCAACTGGGCTCCACTACTGATCAACATGAAATGAAATATAGCAACGGCCAAGGTCTTCATTGAGGTCCCATCTGAGCTCGGTTCCATCACCTGCACTGGTATCGTCGGCACCTACAACTGTTGTGATAGCATCTGGTGAGTCACGAGGACTCGGCAATCTCAAAACCCGCGAGATCAAGACTATTTAAGCTTATGGGTAGGAAAGGGTAAAGTGGTGAGGTTGCAGCAGCGACCAAGCAAATATGGTGGCTAACTTACGCAAATAAGAGCGAGAAGAGAAGCGAAGGAACGGTCGTGAAGCTAGCAATGATCAAGAAGTGATCCTGAACTCCTACTTACGTCAAACATAACCCAAAACTGTGTTCACTTCCCGGACTCCACCGAAAAGAGACCATCATGGTTACATACGCGGTTGATGCGTTTTAAAGAGGTTAAGTGTCAAGTTATCTACAACCGGACATTAACAAATTACCATCTGCCACATAACCACGGGCACGGCTTTTGAAAGATAATATACCCTGCAGGGGTGTCCCAACTTAGCCCATCACAAGCTCTCACAGTCAACGAAGGATATACCTTCTCCCAGGAAGACCCAATCAGCCTCGGAATCCAGGTTCGCAAGACATTTCGACAATGGTAAAACAAGACAGCAAGACCACCCGCTGTGCCGACAAATCCCGATAGGAGCTGCACATATCTTATTCTCAGGGCACACCGGATAAGCGAAGCATACAGGAACCGACGTAACCCAAGTTGCCAAGGAATGGTCCTGCACGGTGCTCTAGTTTGGACCAACACTCGGAGGAGCACTGGCCTGGGGGGTAAAATAAAGATGACCCTTGAGTCTGTAGAACCCAAGGGAAAAAGGCTTAGGTAGGCAAATGGTAAAACCAAGTTTGGGCCTTGCTGGAGGAGTTTTTTTCAAAGCGAACTGTCAAGGGGGTCCCATAAATCACCCAACCGCGTAAGGAACGCAAAATCAAGGAACATAACACCAGTATGACGGAAACTAGGGCGGAAAGAGTGGAACAAAATACCAGGCATAAGGCCGAGTCTTCCACCCTTTACCAAGTATATAGATGCATTAATGTAAATAAGAGATATTGTGATATCCCAACATAATCCTGTCCATCATGGAGCAATCTTCAACTTCACCTGCAACTAACAATGCTATAAGAGGGGCTGAGCAAAGCGGTAACATAGCCAAGCAACGGTTTGCTAGGAAAGGTGAAAAGGTTAGGGCTGACATGGCAATTTGGGAGGCATGGTAAACAAGTGATAGGTAGCGCAGCATAGCGATAGAACGGAGCAACTAGCAAGCAAAGATAGAAGTGATATCGAGGGTAATGGTCATCTTGATTGAGATTCCACTAGGAAGAAGAACGAGTCCATGAAGAAGACAAACGGACGTAGACGAACGAATCCTCACAATCGCAATGTAACTGGAACTATCAAGGAGAAGCGCAACCGGAAAGAAGCAAGCAACATGGAAAACAACCATCACATAATCATGCCATGATGCACAATCAAGTATGATGCATGTTCGGTTTAATGAGGCATGGCATGGCAAAGTGCAACAAACTATTCTACAAGTTAAGTGGAGCTCAATATGCAATAAGTTGTATATTGACGGAACACCACATCGAATTATTTAGTTTCTCTCTCGGTTATGTACCCAGCAATATTAAATGTTATTAAACATGGCAAAAGGGGTGAAGCATAATAAAACTACCTAGCTAGGCAATTTTAAATGAGGCCGGAAACAACAAACAACAATTCCGAAAAGTCCCCATATGTCATTAGCAATTTAATGCAAACATAGTTTTAACCATTTAAATGTTGTTAACATGATGCAGATGACATAATCAAGGTTTATGCAATTTTCATGAAAATGTTGACATCTAATATGATAGGGAGCATTTGGTCACCATGGCAGAACCAAAGGGGTGCCACAGCAACGATAATGAAAATGGTGCCACGGAAACATTCCGGTCCCGATAACTCATGGAGGTACCGGTGCAAAAGGAAGTGTGACGTGAGCGAGTCATGCAAGATGCTGGGGTGATCCCGGATTACCGGGTTCCCACGGGTCGATGGCATGGCAAACGAGGAGAAACTTGCAAGGACAAACGGGCACGGTGGAAACACGAGCATCTCATACAACACACATACATACACGGGCGGTCGTCTCGTCGTTATACCTTTGAAGCGTGCGTTTCGGGGCGGAACGAGTTCAAGGCGGTGTAGAGGAAGTAGTTGTTCACGGGTCGTCGTGGGAAGTAGTTGTTCACGTGGCGATGGTTGTTGTACACGTTTTCGTAGATGTTCAGGTCGACGGTAGTTGTACACAGTCGTTGATGGACTTGATGGATCCGAGGGCTCCGGGCATCGTGGTACTTGGCGAAAACCACGAAGAGGGTACTTGTACTCACATCATCGTGGAAGTAGTCGTTCGGGCTCCCGTGCGGACTTGGTGGTCTTGGTCTCCGCAGTGTAGTTGTACAAAAACATCATTGGACTTGGACGAATCCAAAGGCGTGCACAGGAAGTGGTGGTCGTCCATGGAGGGGCGCTAGTTGCCGGAGAAGGGCCACGAGGTGCGGCCGAAGGAGCTGGCAAAGGCGGCTGGTCAACGCTCTTGAGAACGAGCGTTGCTGCTCAATTTCCAGGTGCACGGGACACGCAAAGGGAAGCGACGAGCGTTGTGCTCGTTCCCGAAGAAAGGACGCCGGAGAGGGACTTGGCATGGGACTTGCAGAGGAGGTCGAGGTAGCGCTTGGGGCTCGGGGTCGCGGGGAAGGAGCAGCTCCGGTGCTGGCTGGAGGAGGCTCGCGGGGAAGGTGACGCTCGGCAGCGGGGCCAGCAACAGGCAACCGCGGAGGCCGAGGCCGATGGAGGGCAGCGGCCTGCTGGCTCGAGTGGCACGCGGCCATGGCAAGGAGGCAGGGAAGAAGGCTAGGGCGCGGGGACGGGAGGAGCGGCGCGGCTCCGGGGTAACCGGCGAGCTGCGGGCGGCCGGCTCGAGGAGGTGGAGAGGGGTGGGGCACGATGGGGAACGAGGGGAGGAAGAGAGGCTGCAAGGGAGATGAGGGAGGAGCGGGGCGTTGGCGGGCGACAGGAGTGGCGAGATCGAGCGGTTTTCCCTGGCAGCGATGCGTGTGTGCGTGTGTGGCGGCGGGCAGGGAGCGAGAGGGATAGAGATGCGGAGGGGGGCTCGGGGCTAGGGTTAGGAGGGATTAGATGGGCTGGCTGGGCCGGCTAGGCTGGCCTGGCCTCAGAGGACGGCTAGGCTGCAAGGCTTCTTCCTTCTCTTCTTTAACTCTTTAGCAAAAAAGAACTTCGAGGGAAGAAAAAGAAAGAGAGCGTTAGGGAAAGAATATGAGCATAGGGTTAATTTTCCCGGACTCGCAAAAATATGCTCGTTCCAAGAAAAATAGAAAGGCCATGATTGAAATATTTAAATTCAAACTCATTTGAATTTAATTCAAATGGGTTTGCACTAGGACTTGATAAAAGGAAGGTCCAAAAATGTTCAGATTTTTGGTGGAGCTCCGGAAAATGATGAAAGAAATTATGGACAAGGTTATAGAGCCAAAACTTGAAGAAGAAAAGGCCAAGGGATTTAATATGCAAGTGGGTTCATGGGTGATTCCAAAACAATGGAATATTTTATAATAACTCCCTAAATATCGGGAGGGTATGTTATAAAGAGAAATCACCAAATGAGTTCCCTCGGTTTAAATAGATCAAAAGATCTATGCAATTTATTTAGTTGAGTTTTAAAAATTAAATGGCATGATGGCATGATGACAAGATGCAATGCAAAAATAAAAGAGCAAGCACAAAAGAAACACACGGCGAAACTCGGAATAGCTGGAAGTCTTCTGGAGCGTCGGTCTCGGGGCGTTACAGTTATGCTTAAAGGCCGCTAGGGCCTTGGCATCTGGACAGACGATTTGGTTCATTTTAGTTAGGAACCGAGTCCAAAATTTCCTGGCTGACTCTCCAGGCTGTTGGGTTATGTGATTTAAGTCATCAGCGTATGGTGGTCGCATGTAAGTGCCTTGGAAGTTGCCAAGGAATGCGTCCTCCAGGTTTTCCCAACTGCCAATGAAGTTCGCCTACAGGCTATTCAGCCAATGTCGGGCCGGTCCTTTGAGCTTAAGGGGAAGATACTTGATGGCATGTAGATCATCACCGCGGCCCATGTGAATGTGGAGAAGGAAATCTTAAATCCATACTGCGGGGTCTGTTGGGCCATCGTATGATTCGATGTTTATGGGTTTAAACCCTTCCGGGAATTCTTGATCCATTACTGCACCAGTGAAGCAGAGGGGGTGTGCAGCGCCTCTATGCCGGGCTATGTCACGACGCAGTTTGAATAAGTCTGGTCTGTTGTGCTCGGCCCGGCCGGACTTGTTGTTAGTGTATCCGGCATGACGGTCATCATCACGCGTTGTGGCGTGCCCCCGCGATCCGTAGATCGATCTTGGCTATCCTACTTTGTTTTCCAATATGTCTCGCAGGTCCTGCGTATTGCCCCGGGCCATAGTGTATTGGCATCGGGGTGCGGGCTGGTGTTCGGGCTGATACGCCGCTTTGTCTCGGCCATGAGGTGGCCGGTCAGCCTCGTCATGCGCTGGTAGTGTAGGCTCTAGTGCCTCCTCCTCGAGTTGAGGTAGCAACTTGTGCTTTGGGTAACCTTTGTTTGGGCGCTTGAGTCCGTATTCCTCGGCTGCCAGGACCTCAACCCATATGTCTGTTAGCAGATCTTGATCAGCTTGGAGCTGCTGCTGCTTCTTGTTCAGGCTTCTTGCGGTGGCTATAAGCCAGCGCTTGAAGCGCTCCTGCTCGACGGGATCCTCAGGCACGACAAATTCATCATCGCCGAGGCTCACCTCGTCTTCGGAGAGAGGCATATAATTTTCGTCCTCCAAGTCTCCATCCATTGCCTGTTCATCTGGGATAGCTTGCCCGTCCCCCTGCTCGGCCTGCTTGAAGTTAGGCTGGTCGGGATTGTATTCGTCTTCGGCACCATCCGGATTACTGTTGTCTCATGTGCCGGTATTGCTGTGCCGGGGCTTAGAGCGGCGCCGATGACGCCCATCTTTTGATTGCTTCCCTAAGGGGTTATCCTCTGTTGCCTTATCGCCATTGTTTTCTTTGCGGGTGTCCACCATATATATATCATATGAAGAGGTGGTTGTCCAGCGCCCTGTGGGCGGTGGCTACTGTTCTTCTCCTGCATCATCATCCATACCGTCAATGTCTTCCGAGTCAAAGTCGAGCACGTCGGTTAAGTCATCTACGGTGGCACTTAGGTGGGTGGTGGGTGGGTAACGAATTTCTTCATCATCTGCTTCCCACTCAAGCCTGACATAGTTCGGCCAAGAGTCTCCTGACAAAGAGAGAAACCTTAATGAATTTAGCACGTCACTGAAGGGTGAGTGCTGAAAGATATCTGCGGTGGTGAACTCCATGATCGGTGCCCAATCAGATTTGATGGGCACGGTTGCACGCGGTCCATAACCTAAGACCAGAGACAAGTCCGGGGGTCCGGTGACACAGATTTCCTTAGAGGTGGAGTCTGTGTTCGGCTCCAACGTCTATGAGTGTGCGGCCTCTGTGGCAGGGTCAAACCACCCATCCTCTGATGGCGCGATCTGCTCCAGATTGAAGTCCGGAGCTGCTGCAGGTGCGATATCCCGAATAATGTTCGACGACAGATCTAAGTCGTGCTCGTCGTGGCCGTTCGGCGCTCCTGACACAGGCCCGAACCCGTCGAAGATCAAGTCTCCGCGGATGTCGGCTGGGCAGTTCAAGTTTCCGAATCTGACCTGATGGCCAGGGGCGTAGCTATCAATCTGCTCTAGATGGCCAAGCGAGTTGGCCCACAGGGCGAAGCCGCCGAATACAAAGATCTGTCCGGGGAGAAAAGTCTCACCCTGGACCATATCGTTGTTGATGATTGAAGGAGACATCAAACCTTGCAGCGATGACACAGAGGAACTCTCAGTGAAAGCACCAATGTCGGTGTCAACACCGACAGATCTCGGTTAGGGGGTCCCGAACTATGTATCTAAGGCTAATGGTATCAGGAGGCTGGGGACACGATGTTTACCCAGGTTCGGGCCCTCTCGATGGAGGTAATACCCTACTTCCTCCTTGATTGATCTTGATGATATGAGTATTACAAGAGTTGATCTACCACGAGATCGTAGAGGCTAAACCCTAGAAGCTAGCCTATGATTATGATTGTTGTTCTGTCCTACGGACTAAACCCTCCGGTTTATATAGACACCGGAGGGGGCTAGTGTAACGCCCCGGATCCGATGCGCCAGGTGTCATCCAGTTATTCGCCAACATTGCCATGTCATTTGCTTGCGTGTTGCATTTTATCATGTCATCATGTGCATTGCATTGCATACGTGTTCATCTCATGCATCCGAGCATTTTCCTTGTTGTTCGTTTTGCAATTCGACACTCCTATGCCCTCCAGCGTTCCCCTTTTGTCTCTTGTTGTGAGCGGGTGTTAAACATTCTCGGAATGGACCGTGATTTTCCAAGCGGCCTCGGTACACCACCGGTATACCTCCTCTCAAGTTTCGTGCCATTTGGAGTCCGTTTGATACTCCAGCGGTTAACCGTGTAGCCTGAAACCTCCTTCTCGTTGCAGACCAGCCCCCCTTTACCACAGCACAATAACCCATCGAAAACCCCTCCATGCTCTCGGTCGTTCGATCACGATCGTGTGGGAGGAAACCGCTCCTCATTTGGACTCTCCTAGCTCCCAGAATCTATAAATATGTGCCTCC
>NC_057795.1:93079833-93139570 GCF_018294505.1 Triticum aestivum | reverse complement strand
CGCGGTGCCCCCACGCCTTCCCCGCCGCCTGGACGGAGTGTCGGCGCCTCGCTCCGCTGGTCGCCGCCGCCCGCCTCCGCCTGACCCAGTCGTCGACCGCGCCTCCCGCGCCTCTCCGCCTCCGCGCCGCCCGTTGCCGTCTCGCCGGAGCCGGAGCTCGCCGGAGCTCCACTCCGGCCGGATCCATCCCGCCTGGACCAGATCCACCCACCCATCCATCCAAACACGGCGCTCCGTCCCGATCCGCTCCGTCCTGGATATCCTCCTCCGCCCGTTGACTTTTCTACGAGGTGAAAATCTGCTAAGTCCCTGAGATTTTCAGCTTTCTCGTGTCCCCCTTTGACCTGTCATAGCTTTAGGCATACTACTCCGTTTCTTGCGTGTAATATGTCAAAATGTTCATTGTGAGATGATCTACATTTAATTCCATTGTGCCATGTTTGTTTGAGATCATCTTGATGCTTGAATCATCGTTGCAAGAGTGCTATATGGTGTTAATCTGCTGAAACTGTTATAACTTGATGATTTGTCTTTTTTGTTGCATTTGATGTCTGCATCCTATTAGCTTGAGCTCTACATGTGTTTTTTACTAAATCATTCCATCTTTACAGGGGTGCAATCCATGTATTTTTTGAGTCTTGTAGTGAGTGCATAAAGCTTGTTAAGTAGGGTACTTGCTGTTGCTGTTTTAATAGGCTGAATCTGTTATTTTGTGATGCTATGTAAACCTGCTTCTACAAGTGATTCTATGCATGATCTAGAGATGTTCACTAAGGATGGTTTGTTATACATGTTATGATCTATCCATCCATGCCCCTGGTTGCATTTATGGCTTGCTGTAGCTTGTTTTTAATCGTGCTCCAAAGTTGCTAAATAATGTTGTTGTCAGTCTGTTAACATTATATTCAGTTTTTCCATGAGCTTTGCTAGTGATCCATGCACCCTATGAACTTGATCTTGCCATGCCTAGATTAATAAATATGTCTTTGTACTGTTAGACACCTTTTCATGCCATGTATTGCTCTGTGGTTAGTGGTACAAGCTCACCAACATGCCTACTGATTGTTGTTCCTACCATGTATGAATCTGTCATATCATTTGCCATGTTTATATGGGTGCCATCATATCTTTTGGTCCTTTATGGCTCATGGTCAGTAAAGGACTTTTGTTCTATGAATTTAGTAGTATCATTCCATGCCTCTGTTTGCCATGTTAAGTTCCTATAGCATGTCGTTTGATAGCTCTAAACATTGCAACCTGATGTTATTCCTGCTGAGCCTGTAAACTGTTATTATTTGCAATCTTGCCATGTCTTTTTGAGCATGGCCTAGTGATTTATGGAGATAGCTCAATGTTCATGTTTTGTCATGATTTACCTGTACATCATGCCCATGCCTTTTGTTTTCACATTGGGATGCTGTAGCATGTTCTTTTGATGCTTGCAATATGCCTAGTTGCTGTTTTGGACAGCTTGTCCTTTAAACTTGTATAGCGTGTATGTGTTGAACCGTTGCTCCGTTGTGAGTGTGCTCTATATGAAACTTTCTTAAAATTGCATGTAGTTTCATATTATCTTGTTGCATACTTGTTTTGAGTGTGTTTGATTGATGTTTGAATGCATTTTTCATCAATGCCATGTTTAACTTGTTTTGCTCATATCTTCTAGGCCGTAGCTCCAAATCTAATGAACTTAATATGTAACTTAACTAGAATCTCATGTAGATCATCTTGGTGCATGTTAACTTTCTGTTTAACAACCTGAACATAAGGTTTATTTAGATATGGACCAATTTCGAAATTTGCATATGAGGACTTACCGGATTTGTTATATGTTGTTTCCGGCCTCATTTAAACTTGCTTTGATATGTTTTTCTTGTATGCATCATCTCTTGCCATGAGTAGCTTCATTTCGTCTTGTCTTGCATCATACTTGGGTGAGCATCATGTCTTGTAAATGCATGGTGTGTTTACCATGTTGTGTGCTTCTTCTTGATAGTTCCCGTTTCATTGCGATCGTGAGGATTCGTTCGTCTACGCTTGGTTCGGCCTCATCCGTTCGTCTTCTTCATGGACTAGTTCTTCTTCCTTCCGGGATTTCAGGCAAGATGACCGTCACCTTGGATCTCATTATTATCATTGTTATGCTAGTTGCTTCATTCTATCGCTATGCTGCGCTACCTATCTCTTGCTTATCAAGCCTCCCAAATTGCCATGTCAGCCTCTAACCTTTTTTCACCCTTCCTAGCAAACCGTTGTTTGGTTATGTTACCACTTTTGCTCAGGCCCTCTTATAGCATTGTTAGTTGTAGGTGAAGTTGAAGATTGCTCCAAGGTGGACAGGATTATGTTGGGATATCACAATATCTCTTATTTAATTAATGCATCTATATACTTGGTAAAGGGTGGAAGGCTCGGCCTTATGCCTGGTGTTTTGTTCCACTCTTGCCGCCCTAGTTTATGTCATACCGGTGTTACGTCCCCGGATTTTGCGTTCCTTACGCGGTTGGGTGATTTATGGGACCCCCTTGATAGTTCGCTTTGAATAAAACTCCTCCAGCAAGGCCCAACCTTGGTTTTGCCATTTGCCTCACCACCACCTATACCTTTCCCTTGGGTCGGCCAACCCGAGGGTCATCTTTATTTTAGCCCCCCCCCCCCGGGCCAATGCTTGTCCAAGTGTTGGTCCAAACCGAGCGATGTCCGGCGCCCCCAGGGCAATCAGGGTCTATGCCAACCCGACGTCTTGCTCATCTGGTGTGCCCTGCGAACGAGATATGTGCAGCTCCTATCGGGATTTTGTCGGCACAGCGGGCGGTCTAGCTGGTCTTGTTTTACCATTGTCGAAATGTCTTGTAAACCGGGATTCCGAGTCTGTTCGGGTCTTCTTGGGAGAAGGTATATCCTTCGTTGATCACGAGAGCTTATCATGGGCTAAGTTGGGACAACCCTGCAGGGTATAAACTTTCGAAAGCCGTGCCCGCGGTTATGGGCAGATGGGAATTTGTTAATGTCTGGTTGTAGATAAATTCACACCAGATACGAATTAAAACGCATCGACTGTGTGTGTAGCCGTGATGGTCTCTTTTCGGCGGAGTCCGGGAAGTGAAAACGGTTTTGGGTTATGTTTGACGTAAGTAGGAGTTCAGGATCACTTCCTGATCATTCCTAGCTTCACGACCGTTCCGCTTTCTCTCTTCTCGCTCTTATTTGCGTATGTTAGCCACCATATATGCTTAGTCGCTTCTGCAACCTCACCACTTTACCCCTTCCTTTCCCATTAAGCTTTGCTAGTCTTGATACCCATGGTAATGGGATTGCTGAGTCCTCGTGGCTCACAGATTACTACAACAACAGTTGCAGGTACAGGTTATGCGATGATCCTGACGCGAGAGAGATGTTACTTGTTTTGGAGTTCTTCTTTTGCTTCTTCTTCGATCAGGGGATAGGTTCCAGGTCGGCAGCCTGGGCTAGCAGGGTGGATGTCGTTTGAGTTTCTGTTTGTGTTTCATCCGTAGTCGGATGGTGCTCTTATGTAAGATGATGTTGTATTCGTGTGGCATTGTATGCCTCTTGTATGTATCCCCATCTATTATGTAATGTTGATGTAATGATATCCACCTTGCAAAGCGTTTCAATATGCGGTTCTATCCTTGGTGGGACCTTCGGGTCTCTTTAAGATAGTATCGCATATTGGGCGTGACAGCTAGGGTTACACAGAGTCGGTTACAGAGAAGGAGATCTAATATCCAAATCGCCAAGTTTGCCTTCCACGCAGGGAGAGACCAATCCGGACACGGGACGAAGTCTTCAATCTTGTATCTTCATAGTCCAACAGTTCGGCCAAAGTATATAGTCCGACTGTCCGGATACCCCCTAATCCAGGACTCCCTCAGTAGCCCCTACACCAGGCTTCAATGACGCTGAATCTGGCACGCAAATTGTCTTCGGCATTGCAAGGCGGGTTCCATCTTCGAATACTCCAAAATAAATTTCAAACACTTGAATCGTGTCCGGCTCTGCAAAACAAATTTCACATACAACCGTAGAGAGAACAATATCCCACGAATCTAATCTGCTGACAACTTTACATAGCATGACATCACACCAT
This sequence comes from Triticum aestivum, assembly GCF_018294505.1. NCBI lineage: Eukaryota > Viridiplantae > Streptophyta > Magnoliopsida > Poales > Poaceae > Triticum > Triticum aestivum. The sequence goes on along the minus strand of NC_057795.1, from coordinate 93,135,462 downwards.
GACCCAGTCATTATTCGAATGGTTTGATTCTCAACCAGCCACCACACATATTGCGAGGCGGTTTCCTTGGCACGTCTTGTCGAAGCAAAGATCGTGTCCACTTATCATGGGATTCTCATCAATATGGGTATGGGTAACCCAACCGTGCCATCGATCGTGGCGCTTTGGAAAATAAATGATTTTAACAGGCAAGTGGGGTGGCGCACAGTTTCTATCACCTTTATAAAGAGATAAGCATCCCCCATTTTCACCCACGCCTTCTTCCTCCTTTACTCATCCATTCTCACACCCTCGAGCTCCAGCGCCCAAGTTCTCACCTTCTCCGTAAGACCATTCGCAACATCTCCTGAGCGGGAGGCAAGTGGATGGCCTCCTCCATTATGTACTAGGACATTGCCAAGCTTCGGGAGGCTGGATACCTAGCCGCAAACATCGCGCACAGGTTTCCGGCGAAGGGGCCGGTCACCCCCACCCCGAAATCTCGGGAAAGAGTAGTGTTCCTCTCTCATTTCATCCGCGGACTAGGATTTCCACTTCACCCATTTGTCTGCGGGCTCATGTTTTACTACAGGCTATATTTTCATGATCTAGCCCCAAATTTCGTCCTCAACATCTCGGCGTTTATCGTCATGTGCGAGGCCTTCCTCCGCATCAAGCCCCACTTCGGCTTGTGGCTACAAATCTTCAATGTGAAACCGAAGATAGTGAGCGGCCGGCAAGCAGAGTCCGGAGGTGCCATGGTGGGCAAGATGCCCAACGTTACGTGGCTTGAAGGCTCCTTCATGGAGACCGTGAAGGGTTGGCAATTGGGGTGGTTCTACATCACCGAGCCACGTGACGCCAACTGGGCGGTGTCTTCAGTTTAAACCAGCAAAGCATGGTGAGGAGTTATCAACACTCCAGATTTGGTTTATCACCCTTACTACAATCAAGTTGGTAAACCAACGATATGTTTCAATATCACAGGTATGATCCATTTCATATTTTGATATCCTTGTAGCCTTGGTTATAAACCGGGCTTTATCTGGGCATTATGACCCATCCGGCGGTAAACCGCCAGGATAATTTTTTATGTGCAGAAACAGGATTGCATGAAATTACTAAGGCACATAAGCAAGCACAACAACAATCATGACGGATTAAAAAAGTGTCATGCAGCAGTGCACGATGGCAGCAGATCAAAGTATTTCAACTATCCTATTACAAGGCGCTTTGATGCCCCAAATAATAATTGTTTGTTGCACAGAATGCAATGTACAGAAATAAAGCGGGCTGCCGGATTATGATTCGTCACCAGGCTAACGTGAAGTTGATGGATCGTCTTGCATCGGTCCACCCTCCTCCTCCCCACCAAGTGGCTAGAAGTCAATGGTTGCCCAGTCAATCCCGGTTAAAGCTCGGAAGACAGCTTCATCGCTTATAAGATTGGACGGTTCAACATCAGGGGCATAAGTGTGCTTACGGATTGGCGGGATAAGATTCTCCACTTCATACATAGATGCATTAATCCGTTTGTTGTCCGCATCATAAATTGATCGGTGGATAGACAAGTCAGTCTCCTCAGCCAGTTTGCTTGCAAGCGGACGCATTTCCTTCGTCAGAAACTTCAGGGCATCATTGTTAAAATCTGAACCATCTTCTTTTTGGCTGGGATGGCCGTTTCCAATGTCTTCCGGATCAAGATCAGCTATCCAGGCCTTGGCTCGGGTTAGAGCAGATAGAGCACCGGCTCTCGCTGATGACCTCTTTACTTCTTCAAGTTGAGCAGGTGTCATGATAACTTGGCCAATATTTCCATGATAAAAGTGGGGGTGGGCTGTTTGTTATATGAGGCTGTGCAGATGACCCACTGAGCGACGGTATACAGTTGTCTATCAAGGTATAGGCTGCTTTCAATTTCTTGCACATATCCGAGCCAAGATGAGAAACGCGACTACCTACAAACGGTTTAAGAATTGATGTTAAACCGGCCGTTTCAAGGATGTTTAATAAAAGCCCATGAAGAGGGTACTTACCAAAGACAACAAAGGTCATAGCATTTATTTGCCGCTTTAGGCCAGTCAGCTCTTCTGTCACCGGTTTAAGAGCCGCTTCAGCATCCTCTGCCCGCTTTACCAGAGTTGCTTTCTCAGCACCCCAGTTTGCCCGGTCATTTTTGAAATCCTCCTTCAATTTCTCCATGGAAGCCAAGGTGCTCGTCAACTCATCTTGTGCCTTGGATGCCTCTGCTTGCTGGGACTTGATATTTTCCTGTAGATCGGCGAGTTGGGATTCTTTCTTCTTCAGATCATCCTCCAAAAGACATTCAACAAATTTGTAGTGCATATTTTTAGTACAAAGCACATAACAAGTTATGCACTTGGCACTTGGGGGCTAATGCCTATCATTTCTTAGCAACAATATGGATAAGTCCCAAGGCTCAATACAAGTATTAATATTGGCACTTGGGGGATAACGCTTAATTGATCAGATAAACTGGACGTGAAGGAATTCAACAAGGATAAGCTTTACAACAGGAAGTACCGGTTCATCTTGAAGAGATAAACCTGCCCTTGGGGGCTACACAGTTGAAGTCTTTTCTTATCAAAGTCCCAGTTCATCTTGAAGAGATAAACCGGCCCTTGGGGTCTACACAGTTGAAGTCTTTTCTTATCAAAGTCTCGGTTCATCTTGAAGAGATAAACCGGCCCTTGGGGGCTACATAGTTGACGTCTTTTCTTATCAAAGTCCCGGTTCATCTTGAAGAGATAAACCAGCCCTTGGGGGCTACGCTGGAGTTGATATAAAGCAAAAGGAAGGAAACTTTATGAAAATTCAAACAAGAATTACCTCAGCACTCCTTCATAAAGTTGACTAAACCGGCCTCATAATCACGGCTTGTGTACATGCGGTTTAGATATCCAGAATGTAAATCTAGGGCGTTGAGGTGAGCATAGTGTGACAAGTCTGTCTTCCACTTTACCTTGTCCACGATAGAAAATTCTTCCTTGGCGCTATGCTTTGACAAAGCGACAGGATTGCATGGAGCAGTATGACCAACACCAGTAACCACAACATCATCTGTGGTGCCATCAACAGTTTTTGCTGGACTTGGAGGGTTGGCAACTATTCTTGTTGGGCTTGGTGGATTGGCAGAAGGACTTGGCGGATCAGCAGGCTGGTTTGTTGTGTTTAACTCGTCCGGTTCAACAAAAGAATCATGAACATGAGGCGCCGGATCTTCCAGGGCAGCATCAACATTTGGATCATGAGCCTCGGGGGTCTTTTCCGGTTCAGGGGCCTTGTTGTCGTCAGTTGGTTTACTCAATTTAGTTTTCTTGCTAAGTCATGCTTTGGCACTAAAGAAGGCAGATGCAGAAGTCAGATCAATAAACCGGTGCAAGGCATAAAAAGTTAGTGTAATATGCTTACCCAGGAACAGTCTTGAGGGGAGGCATCTGTGTGGCTGATGACTCGCCAGAGGATGAATTGGAAGTTCCCTGATAATTTGAATTAGACGGATTAAGAGGGTATCAAAAGTAACCCGCCTTGGGATATGATGTATTTGAAGTACAAGAGACCTCTGGACGGCGTTTTCGAACCAGGGTGTCTGATACGTCTCCAAGGTATCTATAATTTTTTATTGCTCCATGCTATTATATTACCTGTTTGGATGTTTATGGGCTTTATTTTATACTTTATTATCATTTTTGGGACTAACCTACTAACCGGAGGCCCAGCCAGTATTGCTGTTTTTTTTGCCTATTTCAGTATTTCGAAGAAAAGGAATATCAAACGGAGTCCAAACGGAATGAAACCTTCGGAAGCGTGATTTTTGGAACGAACGTGATTCAGAGGACCTGGAATGCAAGTCAGGAAGCAGCCGAGGCGGCCATGAGAGGGTAGGGCGCCCCCCCCTATAGGGCGCACCACCTGTCTCGTGGGCCCCTCGGGAGGCCACTGTTGGTGTCAAAACCGGCGGATCTCGGGTAGGGGGTCCTGATCTGTGCGTCTTAGGTAGATGGTAATAGGAAGCAAGGGACACAATGTTTAGCCAGGTTCGGGCCCTCTCGACGGAGGTAAAACCCTACTTCCTGCTTGATTAATATTGAAAATATGAGTAGTACAAGAGTAGATCTACCACGAGATCGTAGAGGCTAAACCCTAAGTGCTGGCCTATGATGGTATGATTGTAATTGTGATCGGCTGTCACATCCCTAGCTGCTGGTAGTGCTCTAGGCTAGCTTCATGTGTGCATCATGTCTATATTTTCGAAACTTGAACTGAGGAATTTTGGAAGCCTCAAAAACTTAAATAAAAGAAGGGCAGAAACCCTAAAAATCTCATTCATTGTTCCAAAATGCTCTTCCTAAATGTTTGATAATTTTTGGCAAGGGTTTTGGTCCCAACCAAAATATTGAACATTTTTAAGGAATTATTTTTGGGACTTTGGATTTAATTCATTAGCTATTTGAATTTGAATTATATTCATATAATTAGAATATAATTTCAAATACCCCCGGAAATATTTTATAAGCTTTTGGAAAAGTCCATCTAGCAATATAAAATATTCAGAGGAGTTTTTGGCATTGTTTGAATTATTTTAAATTCAAAACAGTGGCAAAATAAATTAAATAAAACAAAACAGAAATAAAAGACAGAGAGAGAGAAGGAAGTTACCTGTCAGCCCACCCGGCCCAAACCTACCTGGCGGCCTAGCTGGCAGGCCCAGCCCACCACTTCCCCCCACCTGTCGCCTTCCTCCTCGCGCCAGTAGGCGCAGGCGCGTGGCCGGAGCGCGCGGGCACACGCCCAGGCCACCTCCTGCCTCTCTGCCTGTCTCCCCGTCGCCCTGAGGATGCCACGCACCCCCCTGGACCGCTCTCACTCTCCCCCATTCCTTCTTCTCTCTTCTCTGGCTCTCTCACTCGCGCGACCGAGGACCGCCGTCGCCGCCGCTCGTCGCAGTCGTAGCCACCACCGTCGTTCCACCCCACCAGAGTGACCAAAGGCTCCGCCTCGACGCCCCCGACCTCTCCATGGAGCTACGCAACGCCGGGAGCCCTGCATCGCCGCCCATGTCGCCGTTCCCCTCCTCGGCCATCGGAGATCGTCGCCGTCGATTCGCTGCACTCCGGCCGCCCCCGAGCCCACTAACCCTCCCTGCAGCTCCGCGGTGAGCCTTTGACCCGATTCCCCCTCTCCCCGTGCCCTATCTCCCTCTCTAGCCACCGTTCACAATGAGCCGAGAGCTCTTCGCCGACGGCCATGGCGCCGCCGCGGCCACAGTTGCTGCCGCCCGTGTTTGAGCACGTGTCTGCGCTCAGCGAGGTCCCAGGAGCCCAGAACAAGCATCCGTTCGTCCTCTCGTCAACCATAGCCTCATTTTCGTCGAGGTCCGAACCTCGGCCGCCGCCGCGAGCTCGATTCCGGCGAGCCCGTTCGACCTCAGCCCCTCCCGCTTGCCTAGATGGATGCGGCTGAGCGCCAGCTACGCGTAGATGATCGCTGCCGCTATTTTGGTCGCCGGAGGACATTTCCCGAGCCCCTCCGCCGCGTCTGGACTCGCCGAAGGCTAAACGCCGGCGACCATTGACCCTTGACCGGCGTGGGTTGACCCACTGCCCGGTTTGACCCTCCCCTCTCTCTGACTGACGTGTGGGCCCAGCCCCCCTGTTTAATTAGTACCAGGTTAAGTTAGTGTTAACTAACTTAGTTAAGTAGATAGGACACTGACATGCGGGCCCAGGCTCTAATTAAACTTAGGTTAGTTAACTGTGTCACTAACGTGTGGTCCCCACACGTCAGGTTTGACCTAGACCCGCCCTGTTGACCTGATGACGTCAGGGTGAGGTCATGCTGACGCAATATTCATTTTCTGGAATTTAGTTTATTTTATTATATTCAGGAAATTCCAGAAAATAGCTAAAACTTCTAAAAATCAAAGAAATTCAACCGTAACTCCAAATTAAATAATTTATATATGAAAAATTATCAGAAAAATTCAAGGAATCCATCTGTACCATTTTTCATGCATGATAGAACAACTTATAGCTGCTGTTTAGCACAAATCAATTAAATGGCATTTGAATAATCACATATGGAGTTTAAATTTGAATCTTGTATTCAAACCAACTTCATTTAATCTGTTGCTAGTTGCATTAGCTCAAAACACATTCATTTTGCCATGTCATGATCATGCATCATATTGTGCATTGCATTGATTGTGTTCCCTTCTATGTTGCCGGTAATTGTCCCCTCTCGATAGACGTGATACCGATGATGTGATCGTTGACACTGATGAAGACTCAATGCTATCTTCAGAAGTGCCAGGCAAGCAAAACCCCCTTGTTCATTCCGATAAAATCCCACTCTCTCACTCCTGCTCTCTTTTACTACATTAGGACAACAACGATTCATCTGTTACTTGCTGCGGTAGCTGAACCCCTTTATCCTCTGCATGACCTGTCATTCCACAGTAAATAGATGAAACCCACTAGCATGAGTAGGAGTTGTTTCAGCCCTGTTGTGCCTACTCATTCATGCTTGTTTGTCATGCCTGCTACTGCTTAGAGTTGAGTCGGGTCTGATTCATCGGGGATGAATCAGAGGTGTGTGAACATGTCCTACTGTGTGTGAGCTAAGTGTGTGAACACGATTTGGTAAAGGTAGCGGTGAGAGGCCATGTAGGAGTACATGGTGGGTTGTCTCATTGCAGCCGTCCTCAGGAACTGAGTTCTGTGTTTGTGATCCATGATTCAGCTACTACGACGCATTGGGCCCGAAACCAATGGACCCTCTTGGCTTCTTAATCACCCTTGTCCTCTGTCCAGGAGTTGCAAGTAGTTTCTGGTGTTTGTAGTATGCTGGAGGCCGTGCGCAGCGCTGACCGTAGGGGTGGGCTGTGATGCGGTAGGCACGTGGCCGGGTATACCGGGCGCCCGTTTGGTGTCACGGAACCCTGTTCACATCGTTTGGGGCTGTGAGCGAAACTCCGGCCGGATCTCCTCATGGATGGAACCCGAATAGGCGATAAACCTAGACTAGAGACTTGACTGTTTAGGCAGGCCGTGGCCGACACCCACGTTGGGCTTCCGCTTGAAGGTTTCCGAGTACATGTCGTGTAAACGGCGGTAAGTGGTGAGAGCGTGTGTGAAGAAGTACACCCCTGCAGGGTTAATATGATCTATTCGAATAGCCGTGTCCGCGGAAAAGGACTTCTGGGTTGCTTATATCAGTTCATAGACAAGTGAAAGTGGATACTCTAAAATACGCAAGATAAGCGTGAGTGCTATGGATGGCGTTCTCGTAGGGAGACGGGAGCGGATCCATAGTGGTGTATTGATATGGTGAATATGTGGACTTGTGTGCGCCACCTCAAAAGAGTCGCTTGCAGTCGTAGTTTAGGATAGCCACCGAGTCAAAGCTGGCTTGCTGCAGTTAAACCCCACCATCCCCTTGTTGAAAATGATGCATTTGTAGTTAGTTCTGATGTAAGTTTTGCTGGGTACATTTGTACTCACGTTTGCCTATTTTATGTTTTGCAGAGAGATTTCGGTCTCGCTAGTAGTACCGCGTGGACTTTGACGTTTAGCTTGTTACCTCAGCTACGATCTTGTGCCCCGGCAGGATCTGGTAGATAGTCAGGCTTCTCAGCCTTTTTCAGTTATAGATGTCTGTACCCAGACATGATAGATTCCGCTTGTGCTTTGATTTGTATGCTCTGAATGTTGGGTCATGAGACCCATGTTTGTAATATCTCGCTCCTCGGAGCCTATTGAATAAATTACTTGAGTCGTAGAGTCATGTTGTGATGCCATGTTGTATTTGCACATATCGAGCATATTGTGTGTATGCTATTGAAATGCTTGGTATGTGTGGGATCTGACCATCTAGTTGTTTATCTTTAGTAGCCTCTCTTACCGGGAAATGTCTCCTAGTGTTTCCACCGAGCCATGGTAGCTTGCTACTGCTCCGGAACACTTAGGCTGGCCGGCATGTGTCCTTCTTCGTTCCTGTGTCTGTCCCTTCGGGGAAATGTCACGCGATGAATATCGGAGTCCTGTTAGCCTGCTACAGCCCGGTTCACCGGAGTCCTGCTAGCCCAGTGCTACAGCCTGGATTCACTCGCTGATGACCGACACGTTCGATGTTGGGTCATGAATGCCTGTCCCTGTAAGTATGTGCCACTTTGGGTTTACGACTAGCCATGTCAGCCCGGGCTCCTTATCATATGGATGCTAGCGACACCGTCATATACGTGTGCCAAAAGGCGCAAACGGTCCCGGTCTAAGGTAAGGCGACACCCGTGGGAATACCGTGCGTGAGGCCGCAAAGTGATATGAGGTGTTACATGCTAGATCGATGTGGCATTGAGTCGGGGTCCTGACAGCGTTGGTATCAGAGCTTGACTGCCTGTAGGATTACCAAGCCAAACTGGTCGAAGTTGAGTCTAGAAATTCTTTAGTTATATAAGGGAATTGATTGTGGGATGGAACGTAAGGCTCTTTTACTCCTTATACCTCATGGCCTTCTGATCTGAGTCATCATCTTCTCTTCTATGGGGATTAAGAACTAGGCTATCTCTTCTTTCTATTAGGATCACGTGTTACTAATCAGTGGACTTATAAGATTGTTGGATTCAAGCCTCAGTTCAGTTCCTACTATCTTCTATATGTTAACTGTTGATCTCGAAACCTTGATATTGTGCTCCTGAGTGGTTATGCCACCATTTTGTGATTGTCTCAAATCCTTTTGAGCAATTATAGCCGTTATGCTGTTCGAGTCATCCCAGGTTTCTAAATAGTTTGAAGCAATTTGCAAATTCCTTCCTCCCGCCTCGATGTTCCTTTGGGCCAGATTAACCACACTAATTGGTGTGTTGAGATAATTATTGCCTCGACATATATGTTGGAATTATTATTATGACCCTAAGTGCTTAGGGGATCATCTAGTGGTCTAGCCATGATCTGTGTTCCCACTGTGATGATTCTGGCCTTTATTCTCGGAAGCATCCCGTGATGCTACTTAGTAGTAGGTATTCTACTCCTGGGTTCTGAACCCGAGATTCACTCTACCTACTTCATGTTGATAGTAATTGCTAGTGCCTTTAGGATATTAGTAACCTTTGCGATAGTCCTTGAAGTCCGTGGTATCTTCTTCTTCCAAATACCATGAACTACTTATGGCAGATGTTTATTGGATCAAAAAAAAATCACAATTAGAGTACTCTTGAGGAGTTCTCCATTCATAAATCGTGACTCTGCCAGTTCTACCTTTCTGCATGGGTTATCCAGAAGAAATATGTTGAACTTGGTTCGACATACTAATCTATGCATCCACAACTCAGAAAAATTATATGTTCCTTTGAGATGTTCTCTTTAGTTGCATTCTGACCCTCGTCTATCAATTGATAGTCAAGAGTATGCGTGCGTTCGTTTATCGATGCCTATTACTCTTGTGGTCCGTCAAGCCATTCTATCGCGGAATGACTAGGAGAAACAAACTCCAGTACCTCTTCCATATCTAGGATTGGGTCAAAACAATTGTACTCCGCAGATCAAAATGCCAATCCAGCTTTTGCTCTGTTCTACCTTGGAGTATTACCATCTTTTATATCGGGATTGTTATAGGAATTGCACACCATCCTATGAACTCTTGGTACAGTGATACTTTTGCCATCATTGTTCATTCCTCGGTTCCTGTGTTATTGTAACCGGAATGCCGACAAATGAATCATGGCGTGTGAAATCAATACTGCTAGCAACTCTGTTGCTTGGTAGTTAAAGGATAATAATTTCATTCTTAGCGTGTTGGTTCTTGAATCATCATTCTAAGACTGATCGTGCTATCTAGTCCTTATTTCCGGTGCACCCTTCGATCAATGAGTTAGGATTGTGTCAAGTCCTCACTCATTTGATCATATCATCTTGCCCTGAAAAGCAAGATTGTTCTCGATCTTAGTAACATACCGGTGGTTCGTGACTTTCCAAATATCTTCTCGGAAGTATTACCAGGTTGTTCCCTGACTGTTATGTTGAGCTCGTGATCAAGTTGGTTTATCCTGTAAACCACCCTTTCTCCAAGAATCCGTGTTGGATACCCCTGAGCTAGTTGGTTAAGCTAGACAACAACCTGGAGAATTGGAAGATAAGAGCTTGCCTGACTTAGTTCGTTCCAAAGGGATATTCTTGTGTAGTGTGTGTTGAAGAAAGATGATATCTTCATCGATTGGTCCTTGTGATCAGTTGCTGGACCTATTGTCTAATCAATCCTTTGATTTGAGTATGGGCTATCATCCAATCAGACCAGAACCAACGATATTCGTAATGTTGTCTTACTCGTGGTTGATCCCTCGAGTATACACCATTATATCTTTTGGGTTTGACCTATGCTATCACTTGTTCACTTAACTATGGAATTCCTTTTAAAGGGAAACCCGGAAGAATTGTTGTTGAGCCCATTGACAACATCCTTATCTCCTCCATGATTTTGTTGAACATTAAGCTAGTGTTGGAAACTTTTGAAAGCATTTCTTCATGCTAACTCATGAAGTATTTGTTTGATGAAAGGAGTGACTTCCTCTTATACACATGCATTTGGTGAAAGTTGCCGCCGTGGATTTGAGAAAGTTAGTTTTGCTTCCTCTGGAATCATCCCAAGTCAGTCATGCATACGTGCGAAGTATTCTGTGGTCTGGAGACTTGCAACCTTCATTCCATATGTGTTCCGAGCACACCAAGCCACTGATTGAGTTGTTCAAAGATAAAGGAGTCTGTCCAAGGTGAACTCTTTGGACTTCCACGCGTGGAGACTTCGATGTCATTAATGATGGTTCCCCCACCTGAACTCGGTAGTGTTTTATTATAAGACTACCACGTGGTCATGTTTGTCTGGGATAGCGTGTTCACATGTTTGTAGCAGAACCAGCTCATGTTTTGGAGCTTGCTATCGTAGTTCATCTCCCGAGAATCCCGCAATGTCATCTCGTCGATTTGTGTTGCAAACTTTCATTTTTCTTCATAGACTCGATGAGTCTGGAATATCCTGACACCAACCAGATCTGAATCTCAGGTAGATATGATGGTTTGGAACTTTTCCCAAGAACTATAATATCGGTCCCTCGGAAACCAGTAAAGTGGATGTCGTGGCCAACACACCCAGCCGGAAGACCTGTTATTATAATATCTTGATTGAGGAAGTTGGCCACCTCCCCATAGGGATTTCGTAGGATTTACTCCCTAGTTGCCCCTATGGATTTTGAGATCCCGAAGTCCGACCTTTTTACTTGATGTTCTAGATATCAAACCATATCTATGAATGGGTTACGCTAGCACATCAAGGAGAACATTAGAAGCGGAGTGCTAAATGTCTCTCGGTCGATCGTCCAGATTTTGTTCCTTGGCTCGCTAAGGTGAAATCTGAGAAAGTGTTATCCTCCTTTGCATCTGCATCGTCCATCGCTATTCATCATGGCAGTAAGTTGTGTTGCCAGAATCCTTGACACGGATATTGGTAAAACCTTGATGATTATGGAAATGCTCAAGTTCTTGAGAGCACGCACAAGCGTTAGGTGTTACCATCGGCACTAGCTAGGTTTGCTCTCAACCTCCTCGGTTATGCTATAACTTCTCAACAGTGGATTCACTCTCTATTGTTGGGTTCTTCCCCAGTTACCAGAATCATTCCCAGCATTTGCATTTTGTTCCCAGCTTGCACCGCCAATGTGCCATTCTACCATGGGTCTCTTCCATTTCCGGTGATAAGCAAATTCATCCATTGCGTTGACTTCAACAAGGTAATCCCCATCATCCAAGTTTGAGTATGCCATTCTACCGACCCCCTCCAAACGATCGCTCGAGAATTGTCTTAGGCTGGTTTAAAGAGTTTCAATGATCTCCGAATCAAAGGTAATTCTTTTTGCCACTTAAGGGGAGATATCTACGATTCACGGTTCCGAAGGTGTCTCGTTGTGGTTTCATGGCAACTCAACTCCTCGCTACGTTGACAATCGATTACCACCTTCTTAAGCGTGAAATTGTTGTCTACCTAGTGAACCTTCGTCATCCGTTTCTTTCCACCCCTCTTGATGTGTATCTCGTGTCTCAACCCGAGAGATGGTCCTATGTCTCATTCCGTGAGTTGTTCGATCTTCGAGAAGATCGACCCTTCTAGAGTCTCCTTCTTCCCTCCATGTCATGTTGGCAGGATTTCTCAGAGCAAGACATGAAGACAATGATGGTGAATGAATCAACGTTCAACTGAAGTGCACCCTGGATCGTGAAGATTATACTAGTTGCGTTTACCCTTCACCTTACCCTACGCTTGAATCTCGAGACGAGATTCTTGTTTAGTGGGGGTGAGTTGTCACATCCCTAGCTGCTGGTAGTGCTCTAGGCTAGCTTCATGTGTGCATCATGTCTATATTTTCGAAACTTGAACTGAGGAATTTTGGAAGCCTCAAAAACTTAAATAAAAGAAGGGCAGAAACCCTAAAAATCTCATTCATTGTTCCAAAATGCTCTTCCTAAATGTTTGATAATTTTTGGCAAGGGTTTTGGTCCCAACCAAAATATTGAACATTTTTAAGGAATTATTTTTGGGACTTTGGATTTAATTCATTAGCTATTTGAATTTGAATTATATTCATATAATTAGAATATAATTTCAAATACCCCCGGAAATATTTTATAAGCTTTTGGAAAAGTCCATCTAGCAATATAAAATATTCAGAGGAGTTTTTGGCATTGTTTGAATTATTTTAAATTCAAAACAGTGGCAAAATAATTTAAATAAAACAAAACAGAAATAAAAGACAGAGAGAGAGAAGGAAGTTACCTGTCAGCCCACCCGGCCCAAACCTACCTGGCGGCCTAGCTGGCAGGCCCAGCCCACCACTTCCCCCCCCCTGTCGCCTTCCTCCTCGCGCCAGTAGGCGCAGGCGCGTGGCCGGAGCGCGCGGGCACACGCCCAGGCCACCTCCTGCCTCTCTGCCTGTCTCCCCGTCGCCTTGAGGATGCCATGCACCCCCCTGGACCGCTCTCACTCTCCCCCATTCCTTCTTCTCTCTTCTCTGGCTCTCTCACTCGCGCGACCGAGGACCGCCGTCGCCACCGCTCGTCGCAGTCGTAGCCACCACCGTCGTTCCACCCCACCAGAGTGACCAAAGGCTCCGCCTCGACGCCCCTGACCTCTCCATGGAGCTACGCAACACCGGGAGCCCTGCATCGCCGCCCACGTCGCCGTTCCCCTCCTCGGCCACCGGAGATCGTCGCTGTCGATTCGCTGCACTCCGGCCGCCCCCGAGCCCACAAACCCTCCCTGCAGCTCCGCGGTGAGCCTTTGACCCGATTCCCCCTCTCCCCGTGCCCTATCTCCCTCTCTAGCCGCCGTTCACAACGAGCCGAGAGCTCTTCGCCGACGGCCATGGCGCCGCCGCGGCCACAGTTGCTGCCGCCCGTGTTTGAGCACGTGTCTGCGCTCAGCGAGGTCCCAGGAGCCCAGAACAAGCATCCGTTCGTCCTCTCGTCAACCGTAGCCTCATTTCCGTCGAGGTCTGAACCTCGGCCGCCGCCGCGAGCTCGATTCCGGCGAGCCCGTTCGACCTCAGCCCCTCCCGCTTGCCTAGATGGATGCGGCTGAGCGCCAGCTACGCGTAGATGATCGCTACCGCTGTTTTGGTCGCCGGAGGACGTTTCCCGAGCCCCTCCGCCGCGTCTGCACTCGCCGGCGGCTAAACGCCGGCGACCGTTGACCCTTGACCGGCGTGGGTTGACCCACTGCCCGGTTTGACCCTCCCCTCTCTCTGACTTACGTGTGGGCCCAGCCCCCCTGTTTAATTAGTACCAGGTTAAGTTAGTGTTAACTAACTTAGTTAAGTAGATAGGACACTGACATGCAGGCCCAGGCTCTAATTAAACTTAGGTTAGTTAACTGTGTCACTGACGTGTGGTCCCCACACGTCAGGTTTGACCTGGACCCGCCCTGTTGACCTGATGACGTCAGGGTGAGGTCATGCTGACGCAATATTCATTTTCTGGAATTTAGTTTATTTTATTATATTCAGGAAATTCCAGAAAATAGCTAAAACTTCTAAAAATCATAGAAATTCAACCGTAACTCCAAATTAAATAGTTTATATATGAAAAATTATCAGAAAAATTCAAGGAATCCATCTGTACCATTTTCATGCATGATAGAACAACTTATAGCTGCTGTTTAGCACAAATCAATTAAATGGCATTTGAATAATCACATATGGAGTTTAAATTTGAATCTTGTATTCAAACCAACTTCATTTAATCTGTTGCTAGTTGCATTAGCTCAAAACACATTCATTTTTCCATGTCATGATCATGCATCATATTGTGCATTGCATTGATTGTGTTCCCTTCTATGTTGCCGGTAATTGTCCCCTCTCGATAGACGTGATACCGATGATGTGATCGTTGACACTGATGAAGACTCAATGCTATCTTCAGAAGTGCCAGGCAAGCAAAACCCCCTTGTTCATTCCGATAAAATCCCACTCTCTCGCTCCTGCTCTATTTTACTACATTAGGACAACAATGATTCATCTATTACTTGCTGTGGTAGCTGAACCCCTTTATCCTCTGCATGACCTGTCATTCCACAGTAAATAGATGAAACCCACTAGCATGAGTAGGAGTTGTTTGAGCCCTGTTGTGCCTACTCATTCATGCTTGTTTGTCATGCCTGCTACTGCTTAGAGTTGAGTCAGGTGATAAACCTGGACTAGAGACCTGCTACTGCTCACATCGTTTGGGGCTGTGAGCGAAACTCCGGCCGGATCTCCTCATGGATGGAACCCGAATAGGCGATAAACCTGGACTAGAGACTTGAGTGTTTAGGCAGGCCATGGCCGACACCCACGTTGGGCTTCCGCTTGAAGATTACCGAGTACATGTCGTGTAAACGGCGGTAAGTGGTGAGAGCGTGTGTGAAGAAGTACACCCCTGCAGGGTTAATATGATCTATTCGAATAGCCGTGTCCGTGGAAAAGGACTTCTGGGTTGCTTATATCAGTTCATAGACAAGTGAAAGTGGATACTCTAAAATACGCAAGATAAGCGTGAGTGCTATGGATGGCGTTCTCGTAGGGAGACGGGAGCGGATCCATAGTGGTGTATTGATATGGTGAATATGTGGACTCATGTGCGCCACCTCAAAAGAGTCGCTTGCAGTCGTAGTTTAGGATAGCCACCGAGTCAAAGTTGGCTTGCTGCAGTTAAACCCCACCATCCCCTTGTTGAAAATGATGCATATGTAGTTAGTTCTGATGTAAGTCTTGCTGGGTACATTTGTACTCACGTTTGCCTATTTTATGTTTTGCAGAGAGATTTCGGTCTCGCTAGTAGTACCGCGTGGACTTCGACGTTTAGCTTGTTACCTCAACTACGATCTTGTGCCCCGGCAGGATCTGGTAGATAGTCAGGCTTCTCAGCCTTTTTCAGTTATAGATGTCTGTACCCAGACATGATAGCTTCCGCTTGTGCTTTGATTTGTATGCTCTGAATGTTGGGTCATGAGACCCATGTTTGTAATATCTCGCTCCTCGGAGCCTATTGAATAAATTACTTGAGTCGTAGAGTCATGTTGTGATGCCATGTTGTATTTGCACATATCGAGCATATTGTGTGTATGCTATTGGAATGCTTGGTATGTGTGGGATCTGACCATCTAGTTATTTATCTTTAGTAGCCTCTCTTACCGGGAAATGTCTCCTAGTGTTTCCACCGAGCCATGGTAGCTTGCTACTGCTCCGGAACACCTAGGCTGGCCGGCATGTGTCCTTCTTCGTTCCTGTGTCTGTCCCTTCGGGGAAATGTCACGCGATGAATATCGGAGTCCTGTTAGCCCGCTACAGCCCGGTTCACGGAGTCCTGCTAGCCCAGTGCTACAGCCTGGATTCACTCGCCGATGACCGACACGTTCGATGCTGGGTCATGAATGCTGTCCCTGTAAGTCTGTGCCACTTTGGGTTTACGACTAGCCATGTCAGCCCGGGCTCCTTATCATATGGATGCTAGCGACACCGTCATATACGTGTGCCAAAAGGCGCAAACGGTCCCGGGCTAAGGTAAGGCGACACCCGTGGGAATACCGTGCGTGAGGCCGCAAAGTGATATGAGGTGTTACATGCTAGATCGATGTGGCATTGAGTCGGGGTCCTGACATCGGCCTTCTAAGGACCATCCTCTCCGGTTTATATAGACACTGGAGAAGGCTAGGGTTTACATTGAGTCGGTTACAAGGAAGGAAATACAATATGCGGATCGCCAAGCTTGTCTTCCATGCAAAGGAGAGTCCCATCTGGACACGGGCTGAAGTCTTGAGTCTTGTATCTTCACGCTTCGATAGTCCGGACAATGGCGATGAGTCTGGCGCGCAGTCTTGTCTTCGGCATTGCAAGGCGGGTTCCTCCTTCCGAATATTCCAAGGTTATTATCGAACATGTAGACCGTGTCCGGATGTGCAAAATGATCTTCACATACCACCGTAGAGAGAATGATACTTCAGCCGACAACTTTTAAACGACGTGATATGCCATTACGGTCAGGTCATTATTCGAACTGTTTTTCCACAACCAGCCACAGCGCATATTGCGAGGCGGTTTCCTTGACACGTCTTGTCAAAGAAGAGATCATGTCCCCTTATCATGGGATTCTCATCAATACAGGTATGGGTAATCCCACCAGGCCACAAGGGCATCAACAGGCTAGTTGGGAGGTGCACCGCTTCCGTCGCCTCTATAAATGGATAAGAGTTCCCCATTTTTACCCACGCCTTCTTCCTCCTTCGCCCACTCTTGCCCCCTCGAGCTCCAGCACCCTAGTCCAAGTCCTCCGCACAGCTAAACATGTCTGGAGCAGGAGGTAAGTGGGTGGCTTCCACCGTGAAGGAGAAGCACATCACGAATCTTCGGGCGGCCGGATACTTAGCCGCTGACATAGCGCACCGGCTCCCCGACGACGGGCAGGTCACTCCAACTCCGGGACCCCACGAGAGGGTCTTGTTTCTCGCCCACTTCGTCCATGGACTGGGGTTTCCACTCCACCCCTTCGTCCGCGGGCTCATGTTCTACTATGGGCTAGATTTCCATCATCTAGCCCCAAACTTTGTCCTCAACATTTCGGCGTTCATCGTCGTATGCGAGGCTTTCCTCCGCATCAAGCCTCATTTCGGCTTGTGGCTGCAAATCTTCGGCGTGAAGCCGAAGATAGTGAGCGGCCAGCAAGCGGAGTGCGGAGGAGCCATGGTGGGCAAGATGCCTAACTTCACCTAGATTGACGGCTCCTTTGCGAAACCATGAAGGGGTGGCAATCGGGGTGGTTGTACATCACCGAGCCACGCGACGCCAATTGGGTAGCGGCCCACGAGTTCCGATCCGGAACCCCCATGCGGCTCACCTCATGGGAACAGAAGGGCCTATGCTGGGGAGAATCTACAGAGCTGACCGGACTCATAAACTGCATCAAGGGCATGAAGGACAAGAACATCAAGCTTGTCAACGTGATCCAAGTCATGCTCATTCACTGAATTCTGCCGTGCCAAAGGAGGGCATTCAATCTGTGGGAGTTCGTCCCGGCCGAACACCAGACGCTTCAGAGGCTCTACGGCATGAAGCACAAAAACGTGTGGAAGGCGTTGTTCAAGGCCTCCGAAGTACCTCCTCTCATATTCGAGGACCGTGGGCTCCACACCGCGTGGCATCCTATTTAGGTGAGTACTCTGGCTGCCACCGGGTTCGGTTCTTCCCAATATATTCATGGGGAAGCCTTAAGTGATTGTGTATATTTGTTCAGGATTATGTGGAGACAGCGGAGCAGATTGACTATCCGGCTCCGCTGCCAGAAAGCCCAGCTAATGATCTCCTGACGAAGATGTTGGTCCCAGCGCCCTATAAGGGGCCGGAGAAGAAGGCCGATAAGAAGGCCCCAGGAATCCGAAAGGGTCTCCGATGTAAGGTGGTTACGCAATCCTCGTCTGAAGACGACGAGGCACACTCCTTCCCCGAAGGGGAAGAAGAAGAAAAGGAGGCCGCCCCATCCGGAAAGGACGAGGGGCCTGAGCGGGCAGACCAGGGGACCAGGAGAAGCCCCCGGTGCGAGGCCGTCATACCCTTGTCATCTGATGACGACGAGGCAGATTCCTCCCGCGGAAGCGGGGGAAAACAAGAAGAAACTCCACCTCCCCGTACTGGGGGGGGGAGAAAAAGAGGAAGGCCTCCCCGTTGGGGGAGACTGGGATGTCCAAGAAGGGAAAGGTGTCCCTTCCGGACTTCTCCGCCGCAGCCGCCGATAGCGAGGAAGGGTGGCTGCCCAGGAAGAAGCCCCTAGTGCGATCGTAAGTATCCGCACTCCATCGTAATTTTGCTTCATAGTTTTGTTATAACGCCAAACTTGTATGCAGTCCGGCCAGGGCCCATCCTGAGGTGTCGTCTTCGGACGGGTCCCTGAGAGAGTCAGCGATAACTCACTTCCGACGGCCACTACTTCTCAACCTGCGGACGAGACGGAGGTGTTTTCCCAAAGGCTCCCAGAGCGGGGAGAGGTGGATCTGGAGGCGCCCAAAGGCGGCATTCCAAACGTCGGACACGCGGGGTTCAAGATCCCCGCGGATCGTGTTGGTGAGAGCCACAGTAAGCCGAACTCTCAGCCGAACACTGTTCCGGAACCTCTCGTGGTTCCGGACTCAAGCGGACAACCCCTTGTTAAGGAGGGCGAGCCGTCTGTGCCGAGTACTTCCGCTACGCCCGAGGAGTTGGATCGTCTGCTGGAAGCGATTCGCGGCACTTCCATAGATGAAGAGCATCGTACTCTCATGAGTGCGGTGATTCAGAAGGTTTCGTCCGCCAAGAGCGGACTAACCGAAGCCTTCAGCAGCCTCCTAACAGGCTTTGAGGTAAGTAGTAAAAATGTGTGAAATTACCACTCGATAGGTAGTATCCCCTGATACTTTGTTTGGTGCTCGGAAGGAAAAAACCAAACGGAGGGTCAATTATAATCCGCAGGAGTTTAACAATAAGTTTGAATCTGAATAAGAAGGTTGTGCTGCTTGCCGCAGCGGTCCGTACGGCCGAGATCGCCAGACTGAAACAGGACCTGGAGCAAGCGCAAGGAGAGCTCGACCTCACGAGGAGGCAGCTCAAAGAGAGCAAAGGTGAATGATTCCCCTTTCTCATATAATGAAGGATAGATAAAATTGGTTATTCTAACGACAAAGCATCGTGATTTGATAACAGAGGCCACCACTGATACGTCTCCAATGTATCTATAATTATTGATTGTTCCATGCTATTATATTACCTATTTTGGATGTTTATGGGCTTTATTTTATACATAATTGTCATTTTTGGGACTAACCTACTAACTGGAGGCCCAACCCGTGTTGCAGTTTTTTTGCCTATTTCAGTATTTCGAAGAATAGGAATATCAAACGGAGTCCAAACGGAATGAAACCTTCAGGAGCGTTATTTTTGGAACAAATCTGATCCGGAGAGCCGGGAGTGCATGTCAAGAAAGCTCTGAGGGCCCCACGAGATAGGAGGGCGCCCCCCTGTAGGGCGTGCCCCCCTATCTCGTGGGCCCCTCGGGCGTCCACCGACGTACTTCTTCCTCCTATATATACCTACGGACCCCGAAAACATCCAGGAGCACCATGAAACCCAATTTCCACCACCGTAACCTTCTCTATCCATGAGATCCCATCTTGGAGCCTTCGCTGACACTCTGCCGAAGGGGGAATCGACCATGGAGGACCTCTACTTAAACATCCTTGCCCCTCCTATGAGTTGTGAGTAGTTTACCACAGACCTATGGGTCCATAGTTATTAGCTAGATGGCTTCTTCTCTCTTTTTGGAACTCAATACAATGTTCTCTGAACCCCCTAGAACATTGTATTGAGATCCAATAATGATAACATGGAGAACCCACCCCCTATCTTGCATACTAAAAAGTTTTGAATCGGCAGTGGTAACATCATTGGCAAAGGCATTATTCAAGATTTCTTTACTTGTGCTGGTGCTTTACCTTCCTTGGGGTGTTCTATTCTTCATAGAACTAGTAGTCTTGCGGATGCTATCGCTATGCTTATAGTTGAACTTGAAAGACAATTTATGCATATGCATCCTTGCATACAAAGATTTTTTCTAGAATTCTCTAATATTGAGCATTCTTCTGTTAAGCGCGCTGTTATTATCTTTTTGGCTCACGAGTTTAGATTTATCATAAGAGAGACCAAAGAAATCTTTGCGCACTATAGGGTGGACGCCGGTCGTCCTCCCATAGAGGCGATCCTCTATGATCAAGAGGAATTTAGGCGTTTTCAATCTTTGGACTACGTTGCTTTTAGTGAAAACCTTAGAAAAAAGGTTCCTACCAATGACTTGGTTGATTGGATTAACGAACTTAATAATGATTTTTCCCTTCAAAATGATGAGCTAGGATACTCCCTTGAGTATAGGCTCACAAGATTTTGCCAAAAGATAGATTTTAGTAATGAAATAGTTGTGCACTATGAAGGGCCAAAGGAGGAACCCGTTCCTCCTGTGATTGATCTTGGGGACATCTGTCCCACTAAATTTAGCCCTTTTGATTACTTTTGCTTTCCTCAAAGAAAACTTGCCGCTGAACGTAGAGAACATGAGATGAGCCTTCAAGATCTATCTTATTATTATGGCACTAGTTAGATCTATGCTTGCTTTTATGCCTATCTAGGGGCGTTAAACGATACCGCTAGTTGGGAGGCAACCCAATTTTTCTTTATGTTCTTTGCTTTTGCTCCTGTTTAGGAATAAATTTTGTTTCTACTTTCTGTTTAGACGTGTTTTTATCTTTTGTTTAGTGTTTGTGCCAAGTAGAACCTATAGGATAAACTATGATGATAGTCGATTTGCTTCTGCTGAAAAACAGAAACTTTGTGCTCACGAGAAAATATTCAATAAATCACTTAAACGTGATTTTGCATTGATTCTTTTTGCTGCTAATCAATAGAAAAATGGTCCAGTATGTCCTATTTTGGTAGGATTTTCAGAGTTCCAGAAGTTTGCGTTAGTTACAGATTGCTACAGACTGTTCTGTTTTTGACAGATTCTGTTTTCCGTGTGTTGTTTGCTTATTTCAATGCATCTATGGCTAGTAAATTAGTTTATGAACCATAAGAAAGTTGGAATACTGTAGGTTTAACACCAAAATAAATAAAGAATGAGTTCACTGCAGTACCTTATGTGGTGGTTTTGTTTTCTTTCACTAACGGAGCTTATAAGATTTCCTGTTGAGTTTTGTGTTGTGAAGTTTTCATGTTTTGGGTAAAGCTTTTATGGACTATGGAATAAAGGGTGGCAAGAGCCTAAGCTTGGGGATGCCCATGGCACCCCAAGATATGCAAGAGTAGCCAAAAGCCTAAGATTGGGGATGCCCCGGGAAGTCCTCCCCTCTTTCATCTTCGTTCATTGGTAACTTTACTTGGAGCTATATTTTTATTCGCCACATGATATGTGTATTGCTTGGAGCGTCGTGTATTATATTAGTCTTTGCTTTTTAGTTTACCACAATCATCCTTGCTGTAACACACCTTTTGGGACAAGCCTATTTGATTAGAATTTGCTAGAATACTCTATGTGCTTCACTTATATCTTTTGAGCTTGATAGTTTTTTGCTCTAGTGCTTCACTTATATCTTTTAGAGCACGACGGTGGTGTCTTAATTTTGAAGAAATTGCTAGTCTCGCATGCTTCACTTATATAATTTTGAGATTCTTTTAGAACAGCATGGTATTTGCTATGGTTACAAATTTGGTCCTAGAATGATGAGCATTCAAGTTGGGTATAATAAAAACTATCATAGGAAGTGAATTGGATGCTATGATCAACTTGATACTTGATAATTGTTTTGAGATATGGAGGTAGTAATATTAAAGTAATGCTAGTTGGGTGATTATGAATTTGAAGAATGCTTGTGTTGAAGTTTGTGATTCCCGTAGCATGCACGTATGGTGAACCGCGTTGTGATGAAGTTGGAGCACAATTTTATTTATTGATTGTATTCCTTATGAGTGGCAGTCGGGGACGAGCGATGGTCTTTTCCTACCAATCTATCCCCCAAGGAGCATGCGCGTTGTGCTTTGGTTTTTGATGACTTCTAAATTTTTGCAACAAGTATATGAGTTCTTTTGATTAATGTTGAGTCCATGGATTATACGCACCATTTCGCCCTTCCACCATTGCTAGCCTCTTTTGTGCCGCGCAATTTTCGCTGGTACCATACACCCACCATACTCCTTCCTCAAAACAGCCCCCATACCTACCTATTATGGCATTTCCATAGCCATCCCGAGATATATTTCCATGCAACTTTCCACCATTCCATTCATATGACACACATTACTTTTGTCATATTGCTCTTTGCATGATCATGTAGTTGACATCGTATTTGTGGCAAGGCCACCTTCATAATTTTCATACATGTCGCTCTTGATTCATTGCATATCCTGGTATACCGCCGGAGGCATTCACATAGAGTCATATCTTGTTCTAGCTTTGAGTTGTAAATCCATAAAAGTGTGATGATCTTCATTATTAGAGCATTGTCCTCGTGAGGAAAGGATGATGAAGGCTATGATTCCCCCACAAGTCGGGATGAGACTTCGGACTTTAAAAAAAGAGAAAGGCCAAAAAAAAGGCTAAAGAAAAAAAGAAGAGAAAAAGAAAAAGGAAAAAAATAAAATGATAGAAAAAGAGAGAAGGGACAATGCTACTATCTCTTTTTCCACACTTGTGCTTCAAAATAGCACCATGATCTTCATGATAAAGAGTCTCATATGTTGTCACTTTCATATACTAGTGGATTTTTCATTATAGAACTTGGCTTGTATATTCCAATGATGGGTTTCCTCAAAAGTGCCCTAGGTCTTCGTGAGCAAGCGAGTTGGATGCACACCCACTTAGTTTCTTTTGTTGAGCTTTCATATATTTATAGCTCTAGTGCATCCGGTGCATGGCAATCCCTACTCACTCACATCGATATCTATTAATGGGCATCTCCATAGTCCGTTGATACGCCTAGTTGATGTGAGACTATCTTCTCTCCTGTTTGTCTTCTCCACAACCACCATTCTATTCCACATATAGTGCTATGTCCATGTCTCACGCTCATGTATTGCGTGAAAGTTGAAAGAGTTTGAGATTATTAAAGTATGAAAAAATTGCTTGGCTCGTCATCGGGGTTGTGCATGATTAAATACTTTGTGTGATGAAGATAGAGCAAATGCCAGACTATATGATTTTGTAGGGATAACTTTCTTTAGCCATGTTATTTTGAGAAGACATGATTACTTTGCTTAGTATGCTTGAAGTATTACTATTTCTTATGTTAGTATGAACTTTTATTTTGTATTATTTGGATCTGAACATTCATGCCACAATGAAAGGAAATTACATTATGAATTATGCTAGGTAGCATTCCACATCAAAAATTCTCTTTTTATCATTTACCTACTCGAGGACGAGCAGGAATTAAACTTGGGGATGCTTGATACGTCTCCAATGTATCTATAATTTTTGATTGTTCCATCCTATTATATTACCTATTTTGGATGTTTATGGGCTTTATTTTATACATTATTATCATTTTTGGGACTAACCTACTAACCGGAGGCCTAGCCCGTATTGCTGTTTTTTTGCCTATTTCAGTATTTCAAAGAAAAGGAATATCAAACGGAGTCCAAACGGAATGAAACCTTCGGGAGCGTTATTTTTGGAACAAATCTGATCCGGAGAGCGTGGAGTGCAAGTCAAGAAAGCTCCGAGGGCCCCACGAGATAGGAGCCCCCCCCGCCCCCCGTAGGGCTTGCCCCCCTGTCTCGTGGGCCCCTCGGGCGTCCACCAACGTACTTCTTCCTCCTATATATACCTACGGACCCCGAAAACATCCAGGAGCACCATGAAACACAATTTCCATCGTCGTAACCTTTTATATCCGCGAGATCCCATTTTGGGGCCTTCGCCGGCACTCTGCCGGAGGGGGAATCGACCATGGAGGGCCTCTACATCAACATCCTTGCCCCTCCTATGAGTTGTGAGTAGTTTACCCCCTCTCTTGTGGAGATCTATTTGATGTAATCTCTTTTTGCGGTGTGTTTGTCGAGATCCGATGAATTGTGGGTTTATGATCAAGTTTATCTATGAATAATATTGGAATCTTCTCTGAAATCTTTTATGTATGATTGAGTTATCTTTGCAAGTCTCTTCGAATTATCAGTTTTGTTTGGCCTACTAGTTTGATCATTCTTGCCATGGGAGAAGTGCTTAGCTTTGGGTTCAATCTTGCAGTGATCTTACCCAGTGACAGAAAGGGTTGCAAGACACGTATTGTATTGTTGCCATCGAGGATAACAAGATGGGGTCTATATCATATGGCATGTGTTTATCCCTCTACATCAAGTCATCTTTCTTAAGGCGTTACTCTGTTCTTATGAACTTAATACTCTAGATGCAGGCAGGAGTCGGTCGATGTCTGGAGTAATAGTAGTAGATGTAGGCAGGAGTCGGTCTACTTGTTATGGACGTGATGCCTATATACATGATCATGCCTAGATAAGGTCATAATTATTCTCTTTTCTATCAATTGCTCGACAGTAATTTGTTCACCCACCATAATACTTATGCTCTCGAGAGAAGCCTCTAGTGAAACCTATGCCCCCCGGTTCTATCTCTTATCATATTTGCTTTCAATCTACTTTTGTTCGCATCTTTACTTTTCTGCATCTATCTATCAGATCTCACTTTCGTAAGTGACCGTGAAGGGATTGACAACCCCTTTATTGCGTTGGTTGCGAGTTCTCAGTTTGTTTGTGTAGGTGCGTGGGACTTTTGAGGAGCCTCCTACTGGATTGATACCTTGGTTCTCAAAACTGAAGCAAATACTTACGCTACACTTTGATGCATCACCCTCTCCTCTTCGGGGAAAACCAACGCTAGCTCAAGACGTAGCAACCACCGAAGTGGTGGCTCTCAAGAAAGCGCTATCCGAGGCCGAACACAAGGCGGCCTTGGAGCGCAAGGAGCACAAAAAGCATGAAGCCTGAGTGGGTGAGGTACAAGAAGAGCTCCAGGAGCTCGGCAAAAGGTTCGAGTCCATGGAGCATGAGCTTAAAGCGAAAGAGGTCGAGCTTGAGAAGGCCCTTGAAGGTATAAAAGATGCCAAGGCCGGAGCCGAGAAGGCACAGTAGGAAATCCAGGAGGCCAAAAAGATAACGGTGGATAAGAAATTCTTTATGCAAAGCAAACATGTGGAGGAGGCGTTTCTTTTACTTACCCGAGTCCGGTGCTCTCCAGGGGCATTCGCAGATCTACCACGCAGCATATCAGATGCCGCGGAGTTCTACCGTGCCTAGGAGGGGAGCTCAATGGAGAAGTTGTTCTGGTTCCAGTATGCTGGGGCCGAACATCCAACGCCTCTGAGTGACCAACTGAAGCAGTTGGTCGAACTCCACAGGGCGGCCGAAGTGGCTATGAAGGATTTCATAGTCCAGATGTGGCCTGGTGAACCCCTGCCCACCAGCTACTTCATCCTGATCAAGCGGATGGTGAATGCCTGTCCGCGACTGGAAGTCATCAAGCGATCCGTTTGCATTGAGGGTGCCTGCCGGGCCTTTGCCTGTGCGAAGGTGCATTGGGGCAAGCTGGATGTGGAGAAGCTGGTGAAGGATGGGCCGCCATAGGGCAAGCCGCATCACATTCCCGAGAAGTATTATGATGGCGTTATGAAGGGTGCTCGCCTCGTGGCCGATGAATGTACCAAGGACATAATTTTTGAATGAATTCACTTCTGTCATGTTTGTAATTTAAAGACGAAGTAACTTGCGCTATGTAGCGCTTTTGTTATTTAAAATATTACCTTCTGTGCGGATGTTTATCAAATTCTGAAAGTAGGCCAGTCGTCGGCTTCCGCCCCCGTGTAACTAGTACTAAGGTGTTCGTGGAAAACCCGGACACTCTTTATCCAAATGTTTGGTCCCTTAAGGAGGTGTCCAGCGCAACAAACAAGGCAATCGGACTATGCGGCTTTATAACCTTCACTTAGCCATAGAAGTCTACAATTTTAAATTTTGGCGAAGCCCCTAGAATCCGGAAGACCGAATTGGGGCGCTATACATGCCTAGATCGGACGAAGCCGAATTATCGCCTAAAGCGGAAAAATCTTTAAGGATTTTAATACCTCTCAAACAACGACTAGCTCTCGCCACATCATGCTGGTTAGTTTTCAGCTTTCTCTACTGAGGTGCTGTTCTGGAAGAACTGGGACACAATCGCAGTAGTTCTCCCTGCGCTACCTTAGCCGATATAACGGAATGTAAGGCACCAAAACAAGGGAGCCGGGCTATCCCAACTGTAGACCCAAGACATGATTCGGAGCTGATGCATATAATGCTATAAGTTCGTGGTGCCGCACTGTTAAAAGTGTTCGGACTTGTCTTTCCATATTATTGGGCGCCATAAGAAGCCCCTGGTAAACTCAACGTACCAAAGTGTACGGATGCAAAATCAAATGGACATTTGTAAGAAAAAATGCTCAAATAAGAATAATAAGCTGACCCTATATATGATCTCCCATTGATGAATAATACATTTAAGCATATGTTTACAATGAATGCATTAAGCGGAGATAAATAGGATCATTTGACATACCCTATCCAGAGGCAGGCTACGTACAGATAGATAAAGCAGGTATAACGATCGTAAATAGATTCCATCTGAGTGTTTCCTTCTGTGCACAAAGCATGTTGCCTCCTTGGTTTTCTCTCCTATGTAAGTCCGACAATCCGGTTCTTCTGGAGAAGCCGCACTAAAGCAATGTCCTGAAAGGTAAAAGGAAAGGTTACGAAGGTGTGTGGCGGTTATGCCACACTGTTGACCGAGCCACTGCTTCACCTCCGCCTGTGCCCTTGGTATTTTGAGTGCGTAATTGTGTGCGCGTGGCACGTATGCTGCCTTGATGGGATTTGAGCGGAGGCCGGACTGCTAGTCGTGCTCTTGGCATGCCTGGTGATCCTGTTGCGGGGTGCTCCGAGCTCGCTTGACGGTGCTTGAGGTTGTCGTCGCCGGATTGGAGGTTTGCTGGAGGAGGCCGCAATGTACTTCTGCCGCGAGGGCTGCAGTGTGCTCTTCGGTTTATATAGGTCGCCGGATTGGAGGTTTGCCGGATTGGAGGTTTGCTGGAGGAGGTTTGCTAAGGACCATCCTCTCCGGTTTATATAGACATCGGAGAAGGCTAGGGTTTACATGGAGTCGGTTACAAGGAAGGAAATACAATATCCGGATCGCCAAGCTTGTCTTCCACGCAAAGGAGAGTCCATTCTGGACACGGGCCAAAGTCTTGTGTCTTGTATCTTCATGCTTCGATAGTCCGGATGATGTATATAGTCTGGCTGTCCGGATACCCCCTAATCCAGGACTCCCTCAGCCACCGACCTACTTCTTCCTCCTATATAAGCCTACATACCCCGAAAACATCCAGCGAGAAACTGAAGAAATATTTCCGCCACCGTAACCTTCTGTATCCGCGAGATCCCATCTTGGAGCCGACGCCGGTGTTCTGCCAGAGGGGGATTCCACCATGGAGGGCTTCTACATCATCACCATAGCCCTTCCGATGAGTTTTGAGTAGTTTACCACAGACCTTCAGGTCCATAGCTATTAGCTAGATGGCCTCTTCTCTCTTGTTGGATCTCAATACAATGTTCTCCCCCTCTCTTGTGGAGATCTATTCAATGTAATCTCTTTTTGCGGTGTGTTTGTCGAGATCCGATAAATTGTGGGTTTATGATCAAGTTTATCTATGGATAATAATTGAATCTTCTCTGAATTCTTTTATATGATTGAGTTATATTTGCTTGTCTCTTCGAATTATCGGTTTGGTTTGGCCTAATAGATTGATCTTTCTTGCCATGGGAAAAGTGCTTAGCTTTGGGTTCAATCTTGCGGTGTTCTTACCCAGTGACAAAAAAGGTTGCAAGACACATATTGTATTGTTGCCATCGAGGATAAAAAGATGGGGTTTATATCATATTGCTTGAGTTTATCCCTCTACATCATGTCATCTTGCTTAATGCGTTACTATGTTCTTATGAACTTAACACTCTAGATGCATGCTGGATAGCGGTAGATGTGTGGAGTAATAGTAGTAGATGTAGGCAGGAGTCGGTCTACTTATTGCGGACGTGATGCCTATATACATGATCATGCCTAGATAACGACATAATTATTCGTTTTTCTATCAATTGCTTCCAATCTACCTTGAGAGAAGCCTGTAGTGAAACCTATGGCCCCCGGGTCTATCTCTTATCATATTTGCTTCAAATCTACCTTTATTTGCATCTTTTATTTTCTGCATCCATATTATAAAATACAAAAAATATATTTATCTTATCTTATTATCTCTATTAGATCTCACTTTCGCAAGTGGTCATGAAGGGATTGACAACCCCTTTATTGCGTTGGTTGCGAGTTCTTTGTTTGTTTGTGTAGGTTCGTGGGACTTGTTGAGGAGCCTCCTACTGGATCGATACCTTGGTTCTCAAAAACTGAGGGAAATACTTACGCTACTATTGTTGCATCACCCTTTGCTCTTCAAGGAAAACCAACGCAAGCTCAAGATGTAGCAAGAAGGATTTCTGGCGCCGTTGCCGGGGAGGTCTTCTCTCAAGTCAAGACATACCAAGTACCCATCACAAACTCATTTCCCTCGCATTTACATTATTTGCCATTTGCCTCTCGTTTTCCTCTCCCCCACTTCACCCTTGCTGTTTTATTCGCCCTCTCTTTCCCAATCTCCTCTCTCTTTCGTTGTCGTTTTCTATTTGCTTGTGTGTTGGATTACTTGTTGCCATGGCGCAAGATAATACCAAGGTTTGTGATTTCTTGAATACCAATAATAATGATTTCCTTAGTACTCTGATTGCTCCTGTTAATGATGTTGAGTCTTGTGAAATCAATACCGCTTTGCTGAATCTTGTTATGAAAGATCAGTTCGCCGGCCTTCCTAGTGAAGATGCCGCTACTCATCTAAACAACTTTGTTAATTTATGTGATATGCAAAAGAAGAAAGTTATGGAAAATGGTACTGTTAAATTGAAGCTATTTCTTTTTTCGCTTAGATATCATGCTAAAGTTTGGTTTTTGTCTTTGCCTAAGAATAGTATTGATTCTTGGAACAAGTGCAAAGATGCTTTTATCTCTAAGTATTTTCCTCCCACTAAGATCTTCACTCTTAGGAATGATATTATGAATTTTAAACAACTTGATCATGAGCATGTTTCCCAATCTTGGGAAAGAATGAAATTGATGATTCGCAATTGCCCTACTCATGGTTTGACTTTATGGATGATCATACAAAAATTTTATGCCGGTTTGAACTTTACTTCTAGGAATCTCTTTGATTCGGCCCCGGGAGGCACGTTTATGGAAATCACGTTAGGAGATGCTACAAAACTTCTTGATAATATTATGTCAAATTATTCTCAATGGCACACCGAACGATCTACTAGTAAAAAAGTGCATGCTATAGAAGAAATCAATGTTTTGAGTGGAAAGATGGATGAACTTATGAAAATGTTTGCTACTAAAAATACTCCTCTTGATCCCAATGATATGCCTTTGTCTACTTTTATTGAGAATAATAATGAATCTATGGATGTGAATTTTGTTGGTAGGAATAGTTTTGGAAACAATGCTTATAGAGGAAACTTTAATTCTAGACCGTTCCCTAGTAATTCCTCTAATAATTATGGAAATTCCTACAATAATTCTTACGGTAATTTTAATAAGATGCCCTCTGATTTTGAGAATAGTGTGAAACAATTTATGATTTCTCAAAAGAATTTTAATGCTTTGCTTGAAGAAAAATTGCTCAAAGTTGATGATTTGGCTAGGAACGTTGATAGACTTTCACTTGATGTTGATTCTCTTAAACTTAGATCTTCTCCTCCTAAGCATGATATCAATGAGTCTCTCAAAGTAATGGGAATTTCCATTGACGAGTGCAAGGAAAGAACCGCTAGATTGCGTGCTAAGAAAGATAGCTTCATAAAAGCGTGTTCTTCTAGTTTCCATGAAAATAATGGTGAAGATATTAAAGTTATTGATGTGTCCCCTATTAGATCTTTGTTTTGAAATATGAATCTTGAAAATTATGGGACTGAAGATGAGTCAACTTTATTTAGTAGGCGTCCCAAAAATTCGGAGTTTTTGGATCTTGATGCTAAATTTGGTAAAAGTGGGAATGGGGAGGTCATGACTTTAAATAGCATTGAACCCACTATCTCGGATTTCAAGGAATTTGATTATGATAATTGTTCTTTAGAAAGTTGTATTTCCTTGTTCTAATCCGTTGTTAATTCTCCACATGCTTAGTCAAAATAAAGCTTTTACCAAACATATCGTTGATGCCTTGATGCAATCTTTTGATGAAAAACTTAATTTGGAAGTTTCTATACCTAGAAAACTTAATGATGAGTGGGAACCTACTATAAAGATTAAAATTAAAGATTGTGAGTGTTTTGCTTTGTGTGATTTGGGTGCTAGTGTTTCCACGATTCCTAAAACTTTATGTGATATTCTAGGTTTCCATGATCTTGATGATTGCTCTTTAAATTTGCATCTTGCGGATTCCACCATTAAAAAGCCAATAGGAAGGATCAATGATGTGCTTATTGTTGCAAATAGAAATTTTGTGCCCATTGATTTTATCGTTCTTGATATAGATTGCAATCTTTCTTGCCCTATTATTCTTGGTAGACCTTTCCTTAGAACGATTGCTGCGATTATTGATATGAAGAAAGGGAACATTAGATTCCAATTTCCATTAAAGAAAGGCATGGAGCACTTCCAAGAAAGAAAGTAAAATTACCTTATGAATCAATCATGCGAGCTACCTATGAACCAAGTGCCAAAGATGGCACTACTTAGATCTATCTTCGCTTTTATGCCTAGCTAGGGGCGTTAAACGATAGCGCTAGTTGGGAGGCAACCCAATTTTCTTTATGTTCTTTGTTTTTGTTCCTGTTTAGTGTTAAGTTTTGTTTCTACTTTCTGTTTAGATGTGTTTTCATGTTTTATTTAGTGTTGGTGCCAAGTAGAACCTATAGGATAACCTATGATGGTAGTTGATTTGATTCTGCTGAAAAACAGAAACTTTGCACTCACGGGAAAAAATTAAATAAATCACAGGAACGTGGTTTTGCATTGATACTTTTTTCTGCTGATCAATAAACAAAATTTTTAGTACTTCCTATTTTGGTAGGATTTTTAAGGTTCCAGAAGTTTGCGTTAGTTACAGATTGCTACAGACTGTTCTGTTTTTGAGAGATTCTGTTTTTCGTGTGTTGTTTGCTTATTTCGATGCATCTATGGATAGTATGTAAGGGTATGAACCATATAGAACTTGGAATACAGTAGGTTTAACACCAAAATAAATAAAGAATGAGTTCATTACAGTACCTTATGTGGTGGTTTTGTTTTGTTTCACTAACGGAGCTTATAAGATTTCCTGTTGAGTTTTGTGTTGTGAACTTTTCAAGTTTTGGGTAAAGCTTTTATGGACTATGGAATAAAGGGTGACAAAAGCCTAAGCTTGGGGATGCCCATGGCACCCCAATATATTCAAGGATGGCCAAAAGCCTAAGCTTGGAGATGCCCCGGGAAGGCATCCCCTCTTTTGTCTTCGTTCATTGGTAACTTTACTTGGAGCTATATTTTTATTCGCCTCATGATATGTGTTTTTCTTGGAGCGTCGTGTATTATATTAGTCTTTGCTTTATAGTTTACCACAATCATCTTTGCTGTACACACCTTTTGGTAGAAGCCTATTTGATTAGAATTTATTAGAATATGCTATGTGCTTCGCTTATATCTTTTGAGTTTGATAGTTTTTGCTCTAGTACTTCACTTATATCTTTTAGAGCATGGCGGTGGATTAATTTTGAAGAAATCGCTAGTCTATCATGCTTCACTTATATTATTTTGAGAGTCTCTTAGAACAGCATGGTAGTTGCTTTGGTTATGAATTTGGTCCTAGAATGATGAGCATCCAAGTTGGGTATAATAAAAACTATCATAGAAAGTGAATTGGATGCTAGGATCAATTTAATGCTTGATAATTGTTTTGAGATATAAAGGTAGTAATGTTAGGGTCATCCTAGTGGATAATTATGAAATTGACAGATACTTTTGTTGAAGTTGGCAAGTCCCATAGCATGCATGTATGGTAAAAAGTTGTGTGACAAATTTGTTGCATGAGGTGCTCTTTTGAGTGTCTTCCTTATGAGTGGCAGTCGGGGAGGAGCGATGGATTATTCCTACCAATCTATCCCTCTTGGGGCATGCGTAGTAGTACTTTGCTTCAAGGGCTAAGTAGATTTTTGCAATAAGTATATGAGTTCTTTATGACTAATGTGAGTCCATGGATATACGCACACTCATCCTTCCACTTAGCTAGCCTCTATTTTACCATGCAATTTTTGCCGGTAGCATAAACCCATTATTTACCTTCCTCAAAACAGCCACCATACCTACCTATTATGGCATTTCCATAGCCATTCCGAGATATATTGCCATGCAACTTTCCACTGTTCTGGTTATTATGACACGTTTCATCATTGTCATATTGCTCTTTGCATGATCATGTAGTTGACATCGTATTTGTGGCAAGGCCACCTTCATAATTTTCATACATGTCACTCTTGATTCATTGCATATCCCGGTACACCACCGGAGGCATTCATATAGAGTCATATTTTGTTCTAGCTTTGAGTTGTAATTCTTGAGTTGTAAATCCATAAAAGTGTGATGATCTTCATTATTAGAGCATTGTCCCAGTGAGGAATGGATGATGAAGACTATCCCCCACAAGCCAGGATGGGACTTCAGATTTTATAAAAATAAAAGAGGCGAAAGAAGCCCACAAAGAAAAAAAACAAAAAAAGGGAGAAAGAAAAAAAGAAAAAAAAAGAAAAAAGAAAAAAAATGAGAGAAAAAGAGAGAAGGGACAATTGCTACTATCTCTTTTTCCACACTTGTGCTTCAAAAATAGCACCATGATCTTCATGATATAGAGTCTCATATGTTGTCACTTTCATATACTAGAGGGAATTTTTCATTATAGAACTTGGCTTGTATATTCCAATGACGTGCTTCCTCAAAATGCCCTAGGTCTTCATGAGCAAGCAAGTTGGATGAACACCCACTTAGTTTCTTTTGTTGAGCTTTCATATATTTATAGCTCTAGTGCATCCGTTGAATGGCAATCCCTACTCACTCACATTGATATCTATTGATGGGCATCTCCATAGCCCGTTGATATGCCTAGTTGATGTGAGACTATCTTCTCCCACTTTTTGTCCTCACAACCACCACAATAGACCACCATAGTGCTATGTCCATGGCTTGCGCTCATGTATTGCGTAAGAGTTGAAAAAGCTGAAGCGCGTTAAAACGTATGAACGAATTGCTCGGCTCGTCATCGGGGTTGTGCATGATGGGAGTATTTTGTGTAATGAAAATGAAGCATGGCCTAACTATATGATTTTGTAGGGATAAGCTTTCTTTGGCTATGTTATTTTGATAGGACATGATTATTTGTTAGTATGCTTTGAAGCGTTGTTATTTTTATGTTTTATAAGCTTTTATCTTGAATCATTTGGATCTGAAAATTCATTCCACATTAAATAAAATTACATTGAAAATTATGCTAGGTAGCATTCACAATCAAAAATTCTATTTTTATCATTTACCTACTCGAGGACGAGCAGGAATTAAGCTTGGGGATGCTTGATACGTCTCCAACGTATCTATAATTTTTGATTGTTCCATGCTATTATATTACCTGTTTTGGATGTTTATTGGCTTTATTTTATACTTTATTATCATTTTTGGGACCAACCTACTAACCGGAGGCCCAGCCCGTATTGCAGTTTTTTTGCCTATTTCAGTATTTCGAAGAAAAGGAATATCAAACGGAGTCCAAACGGAATGAAACGTTCAGAAGCGTGATTTTTTGAACGAACGTGATCCAGAGGACTTGGAGTGCATGTCAAGAAGCAGCCGAGGCGGCCACGAGAGGGTAGGGCGCGCCCCCTGTCTCGTGGGTCCCTCGGGCGGCCACTGACCTACTTCTTCCTCCTATATAAGCCTACATACCCTGAAAACATCCAGGGAGTAATCGAAGAAATATTTCCGCCACCATAACCTTTTGTATCCGTGAGATTCCATGTTGGAGCCGTCACCGGCGTTCTGCCGGAGGGGGATTCCACCACGGAGGGCTTCTACATCAACACCATAGCCCTTCCGATGAGTTGTGAGTAGTTTACCACAGACCTTCGGGTCCATAGCTATTAGCTAGATGGCTTCTTCTCTCCTTTTGGATCTCAATACAATGTTCTCCCCCTCTCTTGTGGAGATCTATTCGATGTAAACTCTTTTTGCGGTGTGTTTGTAGAGATCCGATGAATTGTGGGTTCATGATCAAGTTTATCTATGGATAATAATTGAATCTTGTCTGAATTCTTTTATATGATTGAGTTATCTTTGCTAGTCTCTTCGAATTATCGGTTTGGTTTGGCCTACTAGATTGATCTTTCTTGCCCTGGGAGAAGTGCTTAGCTTTGGGTTCAATCTTCCGGTGTTCTTACCTAGTGACAGAAAGGGTTGCAAGAGCGTATTGTATTGTTGCCATCGAGGATAAAAAGATGGGGTTTATATCATATTGCTTGAGTTTATCCCTCTACATCATTTCATCTTGCTTAATGCGTTACTCTGTTCTTATGAACTTAGTACTCTAGATGCATGCTGGATAGCGGTCGATGTGTGGAGTAATAGTAGTAGATGCAGGCAGAAGTCGGTCTACTTATTGCGGACGTGATGCCTATATACATCATCATGCCTAGATAATGTCATAATTATTCGCTTTTCTATCAATTGCTCGACAGTAATTTGTTCACCCACCGTAATAGTTATGTTATCTTGAGAGAAGCCTCTAGTGAAACCTATGGCCCCTGGGTCTATCTATTATCATATTTGCTTCCAATATACTTTTATTTGCATCTTTTATTTTCTAGATCCATATTATAAAATACCAAAAATATATTTATCTTATCTTATTATCTCTATTAGATCTCACTTTCGCAAGTGGCCGTGAAGGGATTGACAACCCCTTTATTGCATTGGTTGCGAGTTCTTTGTTTGTTTGTGTAGGTTCGTGGGACTTGTTGAGGAGCCTCCTACTGGATTGATACCTTGGTTCTCATAAACTGAGGGAAATACTTACGCTACTATTGGTGCATCACCCTTTCCTCTTCAAGGAAAACCAACACAAGCTCAAGACGTAGCAGTGTCTGGTAAAC
This sequence comes from Triticum aestivum, assembly GCF_018294505.1. Classification (NCBI taxonomy): domain Eukaryota; kingdom Viridiplantae; phylum Streptophyta; class Magnoliopsida; order Poales; family Poaceae; genus Triticum; species Triticum aestivum. The sequence goes on along the minus strand of NC_057795.1, from coordinate 93,100,067 downwards.
CGGAGGAGGTAACTTTGGCCACTATGCCGGGTCGTACGACGAGCTTCATGTTGCTATGTCTTCAAAGAAAAGTGCGGTTCCAAATAAGCGAGAGGATGTGAATGTTTTACTTTCCGGACTGCGCGACGGAATTTCTGTACTGGCACATGATCTGAATCGGAAGAAAGGGAGATTACCTCTACATTGTCAGCACGGCTGGCTTCCGCATCATCCTGATAATGATCATTGTCAATAAGGTGCATGAAAAATGAACCAAGAGAATCAAGTTCTACCTCTGATTCCGAGTCATCAACATCTTCGGCTGGATCAGGGGACTCGACGGTTCTCTTCTTTGCTGGCCTCTTTGTGACCTTGGTCTTAACACAAGGTGCTCTCACCGGTTTGTCTTGTGGCTTTGTTGGCTTGTCTTGAGGTTTCCTCTTCTAGAACGGATCACTGCCCTGTAAAGATAAATAGAAGGCCATCAAAAAGTGTTAAAAGGGGGCGGATTAAAGCATAAAGATGCAATTCTTACAGCTGGCGGTTTGTTGGAGGCATAAAAGGGACGGAGCCCCGTCTTGCTGCACTCAGATATCGGTTCATCTAACATCTTTTTGACAGCTTCAGTAATCTCTTCATCAGTTAACTGCATATCAATGTGCCGTTGAGGGTCGTTGACATTCCTAGAATATGCACACATTAACCCAGCACGACGGCTTAAGGGCAAGATACTCCACGAAACCCAGCAACGGACAAGGTCAATATCGGTTAAACCGTTTGCCATAAAAGCCCGGATCTTAGAAATCTGTGGTGCATATTTGGATCGTTCCCTGGCATTAAGCCGTTGATGCAATGGATGTTCATTGCTGAGCCGGCGAGCATGATAACCCAACAGAGGATTTTCATCTTCAGGGGCAGTGTTTCGGCAGTAAAACCATGTCTGATTCCAGTCCTTGGGGTGGCTGTGATGTTTGGCATGAGGAAAATTGACTTCTTTCCTTTTCTGAATCGATACCCCACCAAGTTCAGTATTGGGGCTGTCTATAAATTCGGTACGGTGGTTCAAGTGAAAGAAGTCTCTCAAAAATTCAACAGTCGGTTCATCTTGCACATAAACCTCACAAAACACTTGGAAATTGCAAATATTGGACACAGAGTTTGGTCCAATATCTTGAGGGCGGATTTGGAAGCTGGCAAGTACATCGCGGAAGAATTTTGATCCGGGAGGGCTAAACCCTCGGTCTAGATGATGTACAAGCACAACTACTTCTCCATCTTGAGGTTCAGGAGGATTCTCAGTACCCGGGACTCTCCAATGGATAGTTTCTTGGCTTGCTAAAGTGCCAGTGAAAACATACCCAGTCAGTTGCTCTTCTGTAACCCGGGAGGGAACCCAATTGCAAGAGGAAAACTGTTTGGCCATTTTTTATGACAAGCTGTAGAAGAAGATTAAAGTCGGTTCATGGTTCAGGACAGGTACGCATAAACCGGTGTCAGGCCAGAGGAAGAAGCAACCAGAGCATATGTACACGTTAAACCGGATACTGATATTAAAGTAAAGTTAGCGGTTTAAAGAGAGGGCTAATGGTACCTGGCGGATTATCATTTTCTAAAGGTTAAACCGCCTACAGTGGTATGGAAGAAACATATCTGAAAATTACTAAGTGCTACAGAAACATGTTTCACAGGCTAAATTTATAATTATGGATCTAGCTGTCGGTGTACTAGAGTAGGGGTACCCTAATATCCCGAACTTGTGCACGGGTAGTTGCAGCACCCCGCGGCAAGGCTTGTCGGGTGACCGCCAAGGTACTCCATGGTTCCTTTCGAGCCATTCAAGAACAAAGTATTCAAGCCAAGTGGACAAGGCCCCGGCAAGAGGAGCTTGCCGGGAAGGCCAACCAAGGCATCTCAAGGAACTTTCCGCGACGCGCCACGCGTCCCGGTGAGGCCCGGCAAGCCACAAGATTCCGGACGCGACAAGACAACGACCGCGGCAAGGCGCTTGCCGCGGCAAACTACCACTCTGTACCCGCGCTCCAGCACATCCACCAACGTGTCGCCCTGGGACCTTTCCAGGCGTGCGTGGCAAGAGGCTGTGCGGCTAGCGGTGCGCGGTGGCAAGCGACGCTGATAAGATTGCCATCGTGGCAAGCGGTGGCGTCCCTAACGGTCCATTTTTGTACTATTTGGGCGACGCAGATGGGCATTTAATGCCTTTGTCCCCTGCCATCAGGGTTAGGTAGGATACACTGTACAGGTAGTTGTACCAACCGCAATTCCTTTTCCATTTTTACCCTTGTCTACGTTGCCACCTGTCGGAGACCCCTTTAGCATATAAAAGGAGGCCCGTGTGCAACGTAGAAGGGGGTTCGAAGGCAGAAAAACACTCACGCTCAGCCTCGTTAGCAGCTAGTGTGTACTGTAGCACTCAGCGCTCCCGAGCAAGAACTCAATACACTCACACATGCAGCAGTAGGAGTGTTATCTCTCCGGAGAGCTCCGAAGCTGGGTAAACTGCTCGTGTGCTTCGCCTCGATCCGCTCTTCGTGCGATCTCCGCCCCCCGCCGAACCGAAAGGGGCTCGGTCCGCCGGTCCCATAGGTGTTTGTGGATCAGTTTCCGCGACATCTTTGGCGCGCCAGGTAGGGGGCATCGAGGCTGTGTGAACCTGATCCGGCATTCACACGAGCTAGATCTTCATCTTCTTCATCGACATGCCGCCGAAGAAGAAGGCTTCGGCGGCAGCTATTCCGTCCACGTCGATCCCACCACCACCGGAGCAAACGGGTGGTGGGGTAGATGCCGGCGGAAGAACGGGCATCGACGAGGGAGCTCACGGTGCTGCCAGGTCCAAGGACAAGGCCGTGCAGACCTCAGCGTCCGTACATGCACCGCGCCCATCTCAGGAGGCGCAGGACCGACAGCGTCATGGTATTCGCAGTGCCATACGATCGTTGGACCAAGTTCGAGCTGGTGGATCTCGGGGTGCTCAAGACCAGCATGCACGCCAACATGCTGGCACGAGCGAGACACGGTCGCCTGGACGGGATACTGCTCCTTCTAACATAGTTAGAAGTCCGAGCATATCCCGCTCCTCGCACCGTTCGCCACTGCCGCCCACCACTCCAGTAGAAGCTTTGGCGCGAGCTCAACTTCTCCTCGATTACCCTCCAACGGCAGACAAGATCGACGGATGGAGGGCCACCATTCAGAGTCTCATCGGCTTCGCCAACGGCGACACTCCGCGGCAGCCGAGTACATCGCTGCCGCGGCAGGACTGCCAGGCACGAGCCGATGGCGACAAAACCGGTGGGGGTGCAACTACCATGCACTCTCCACCCCGAAGGCCAAGATCGCCGACTCGCCGGATCCACCTCGACAGCGACTCCACCGCATCATCGGATCCACGAGCTCGTCGCGATCAGCGCCAAGTTCTTCATGAACGACAGCAAGAAGACGCTCGTACTCGCATCGAGCGCCGAAGAGAAGCGCGGCGTAAATCGGACCAGCGCGCTGGGCCCTCTGTCGACATGCATGCACCAGGGGAACCAGGAGACTTGCCATACGCGGTAGGTTGTCCTGCGTTCACTCGTGAGCTGCGGCGAGTCCAGTGGCCCATCACGAAGAATTTCTAGCCAGACGTACCAGAGAAGTACAACGGCAAGTCACATCCGTCGGAGTTCCTCAGCATCTACACCATCACGGTGCAAGCTGTCGGGGGGCGGGACGACAAGATCCTGGCCAACTACTTCCCGCTGGTGCTCAAGCCCAATGTCAGATCCTGGCTCATGCACTTGCCGGACAACTCCATATCCTCCTGGGCAGACCTATGCCATCAGTTTGTCGGCGCCTTTACAGGCGGCCACAAGCCTCATGGCCAAGAGAGCGACCTTCATCTGCTCGCCCAGAAGGAAGGAGAGCCCCTGTGCAAGTACATTCAGAGATTCAGCCGCGTACAGCACAACATCCCAGATGTCCACCCTGCCGCGGTAATCAGTGCGTTCCATCAGAACATGCGAAACCGCAGGATGCGGGAGGAGATGGCGATGTGCAAGATCAGAGACGTCAGTGAGCTATATGCCCTGGCCGACAAGTGTGCACGTGCTGAGGAAGGGAGGAAACTCCCCGGAGAGAATACAGAAGCAGGAGGATCTGATAGTGAGGATGCTGCCCCGGCAAAGAAAAACCAGCGGCGGAACAACAGGAAGAAGAAAGGCAAAGATGTGCTAGTCGTTGAGCAGTACGGCAATGGAGGTGGCGCCAAGAAAGCCAAAGCTGGTAGCTCCGGTGAGGAGATTACCGCAGGCACGAACTACCAGGCTGTGGCAGTCGCCGACAAGCAGGACGGCACCAACAAGCAGTACTGCAAGATCCACCGCACCAAGGGTCATGACCTCCAGAGCTGCAAGAAGGTCGAGCAGCTTGTCGAGCAGGAAAAGGCTGAATATGAGCGACGCGACAAGGAGAAGGCCCTGGAAGGTGCTGGAGGAGCCGGAAAGAAACGCCCCGACCGAGGAGGACGTCGCGGCAAGGCCAAGCAGCGGCAAGGAGACAGACCTCCCCGCGGCCGTGACAAGGATGAAGATGACGACGACGATGAAGATATGGATGATGACGAGACCGATGAGTAGGAGTTCAAGAAAGCCACAGAGGTCCTGTGCATTGACGGCGGTGCTTCTCTGCATACTTCACACCGCCAGCTCAAGCAGTGGGTGCGGGAAGTCAATGCGGCAGAACCACCCGTCGAGTCACGCAAGCCTTTGAAATGGTCCAGCACGCCTATCATCTTTGATATTGAGGACCACCCTGATCGCATAACTGCGGTCGGGTGCTTGCCGATGTTGGTTTCACCAACTATCTGCAACCTCAAGGTCACTAAGATGCTAGTTGACGGCGGGGCCGGCTTGAACCTGATCTCCTCCGCGGTACTCCAGAAACTCCAAATCCCTGATAGCGAGCTCGAAGAGACCGGCACATTCCAAGGAATCAATCCGGGAAGAAGCAAGCCAAAGGGAAAGATCACATTGCCGGTGACATTTGGCAGCGAGTTGAACTTCAGGACTGAGAGGGTCACTTTTGACGCTGCTGACTTTCCATTGCCTTACAACGGGATACTCGGCCGTCCAGCACTCGCCAAATTCATGGCAGCCTCTCACTATGCATACAACATGCTGAAGATGACAGGCCCGATAAGTGTCATCTCTGTCCCTGGCGACAAGAAGGATGCTCTTATCTGCGCTGACAAGATCTACCGGGAAGCAGCAGCCACAACAGATCGCAAGTCACTTGCCGTTGAAGCTCCCGGGACGAAGAAGAAGACCAAGTCCGGCAAGAGTTCTGATGCCCACTCCGGCAAGCGCACCTCTTCGGAGTGCTACGCTACTGTCGAGGACGCACCATCGAGCTCCACCGGCAAGTGTAAGAAGACAATGGCAGCTCCACCAGAGACCAAGAAGGTGTCCGCCAAGGAGGATGGCACTGGTGGTACCTTCACCATCAGTACCACTCTCGACCCTAAATAGGAAAGCGCGCTCGTTGCTTTCCTGCAGGCGAACGTCGACGTATTTGCGTGGCAACCGTCTGACATCCCCGGTGTTCCCAGGAAAGTAATCGAGCACCATCTTGCCGTCTATCCTCATGCGCGGCCCGTCAAGCAGAAAGTCAGGAAACAGGCAGTGGAGTGCCAAGAATTCATCGCAGAAGAAATCAAGAAATTGGAAGCAGCAGGCCTTGTTAGAGGAGTGCTCCATCCTACGTGGTTGGACAACCCTGTAGTCGTGCGCAAGGCAAACAGGAAATGGAGGCTTTGTATCGACTTTAAAGCTTGTCCCAAAGACCCATTTCCCTTGCCGCGGATCGACCAGATTGTTGACTCCACGGCCGGATGTGACTTGCTTTCATTTCTTGATGCATACTCAGGATACCATCAGATCTTCATGGCAGAAGAGTATGAGGAGAAGACCGCATTCATCACCCCATGTGGCACATATTGTTTCGTACGGATGCCTTTCGGTTTAAAGAATGCTGGTTCAACATTTGCAAGGGTAGTCCATGACGCTTTTGAGCCACAAATACACAGAAATGTGGAAGCATACATGGATGACATAGTGGTCAAGAGCAAGGACAAAGCGACTCTGATTCAAGATTTAGATGAAACCTTTGCAAATCTGCGCAAGATCAACCTCAAGCTTAACCCCGAGAAGTGCGTGTTTGGAGTCCCCTCCGGCAAGCTTCTCGGGTTCTTCGTGTCTCAGCGGGGAATTGAAGCCAATCCCGACAAGATCAAGGCCATTGAGCAGATTGAAGCACCAAAGCGCGTCAAGGATGTACGAAGACTTGCCGGTTGCGTAGCGGAGAGGGAGGCGGATGATGAGCCAGCAACCACGGCAGATGCATCCAACGACAAGCAGGGGACTTCACCGGCAAGCTCTGGTCCCGAGAAAGATGGATCTGCGCAGGCGCGTGAGAAGATGCAGAAAAGAATGGTGCAGCGCCCAGTTTACTTTGTCAGTTCCCTTCTGCAGGGGGCTAGGTCAAGGTACTCTGGTGTGCAGAAATTGCTTTTCGGCCTTCTCATGGCCTTGAGAAAGCTGCGCCATTACTTCCAAGCACATGAGATCACAGTCGTCACTCGTTTTCCGCTGAAGAGGATACTGCAAAATCCAGAAGCAACAGGCAGGATTGTCGAGTGGGCACTGGAACTGTCAAGCTTTGGCCTCAAGTTTGAGAGCACTTCAACTATCCAAAAATGAGCATCCCTGTCACAAGATGAAGAAATTCCAGAAATGAGCATCCCCGTCAAGGAAGCAAGCTAAGAGTGGCTGATGTACTTTGATGGTGCCTTCTCGCTGCAAGGCGCCGGTGCGGGCGTGCTACTTGTTGCACCCACCGGAGAGCACCTCAAGTACGTAGTCCAGATGCACTTTCCCAAGGAGCAAGCAACGAACAATACCGCAGAGTATGAAGGTTTGCTTGCCGGTCTCAGGATCGCAGCAGACCATGGGATCAAGAACCTCATTGTCAGGGGTGACTCACAGGTTGTCGTCCGCCAAGTGAACAAGAATTATCAGAGTCCGTTGATGGAAGCTTACATTGATGAAGTGAGAAATCTAAAAGAGCACTTTGACAGCCTACAGATGGAACATGTTCCAAGAGCTCAGAACGACATTGCTGATGGCCTGTCGAAGTGTGCCGCACTTAAGTTACCTGTGGAACCAGGGATCTTTGTGCTCAAACTGACTCAACCGTCTGTAATGCCATCAACTGGACAGAGCAAAAAGAGGAAGTTGATTTCTGGTGACTATTTTCCGGCAGAGCTCCCCGAAGCCGCCGCCAAGAAGGTCCTCAAGATCAACACCAAGGGTGCTGAGGAGCAGTCTGCTCCGGCAAGCCCTAGGGTTTGTTCCGTTGAAGCAGACGCTCCTGACAAGTTTTGCTCCGGCAAGCTTGCCGGGGAACGTCAAGCTCCGGCTAAGCCGCAGGTTCTCGCCGTAGAAGCGGATGTTCCTGCAGCAGCAGATGTGCCTTTAGTCCTTGTTGTTGAGCCACAAGCTCCAGCATGGGCACAGCAGATTGTCCGTTTCCTTTAGACAGGAGAACTTCCTGAAGAGCAAGAAGAAGCGGAAAGAGTAGCTCGGTAGTCAAGTATGTACCAGTTTGTCGACAACACACTGTACAGAAGAAGACTCAACAGGGTGAAATTGAAGTGTATTCACCGGGAAGACGGACAAAAGCTGTTGGCAGAGATACATGGAGGCATATGTGGTCACCACATTGGCGCAAGAGCACTTGCTGGCAAAGCGTTCCGGCAAGGTTTCTTTTGGCCGACAGCCCTCCAGGATGCAACTGCACAAGTAACCAACTGTGAAGCGTGCCAGTTCCATTCCAAGAAGATACACCAGCCAGCTCAAGCTCTCCAGACGATCCCTTTATCCTGGCCATTTTCGGTCTGGGGGCTCGACATCCTCGGCCCCTTTCCCCGAGCTATCGGGGGCTTTGAGTACTTGTACGTTGCAATCGACAAGTTCACAAAGTGGCCGGAAGTGGAAGCAGTGAGGAAGGTGACAGCACAGTCAGCAGTCAAGTTCTTCAGGTCGATTGTTTGCCGCTTCGGGATCCCTAATAGGATCATCACCGACAACGACATGCAATTCACGAGCCGCACCTTCATGCAGTACGTCCAAGATCTTGGCGCCAAGGTTTGCTTCGCTTCTGTTGCTCATCCGAGAAGTACCGGGCAAGCGGAGAGGGCGAATGCTCAAGTGCTGCGCGGGCTCAAGACCAGGACTTTCGACAGGCTGCGCAAGTGCGGAAAGAACTGGATTGAGGAACTGCCGGTGGTTCTTTGGTCGATCAGGACGACGCCAAATCGAGCCACTGGCCAGACACCTTTCGCTCTAGTCTATGGAGCAGAGGCATTTCCCCCACGGAACTCATATACGGGTCACCTCGAGTGCTCGCTTATGATGAGCTTGAGCAAGAGCAGCTGCGACAAGATGACGCGCTGCTCCTTGAGGAGGACCGTCTTCAGGCCGCTGTACGAGCTGCTCGATACCAGCAAGCTTTGCGCCGCTACCATAGCCGCAATGTTAATGCCAGAAGTCTCGAGGAAGGCGACCTTGTTCTTCGGCGTGTTCAGTCCGCCAAGAATTCCAACAAGTTGACGCCGAAGTGGGAAGGCCCTTACCGGGTGAAACGAGTCACTAGGCCTGGCGCTGTCTGCCTTGAGACCGAAGATGGCATTCCGGTCAGCAACTCCTGGAACATTGAGCATCTTCGTAAGTTTTACCCATAGGGCGCGGTTGCCGGAACCTGTTCCGGCAACCACCTTTTGTACAAGTCTTGCCGATGTTGCATGTAATCCTTTGTACGAAGCCGGGCGCAGACACCGTGCATAGGTAAAGCTCAGGTGCTCTGCACACTTTGTCAATTTCATGCTTTCTACTTTTTTTTTGCATGAGTTATCTGACACTTTGTGCAGCGCCTACCCCAGGTAAGCAATAACGAGCCGTAAGGCTCCATATCTTTATTTTCTCTTCTTTCTCTTTCTCAGAAAAGGAAGGTCCCCTCGCCCACAAGTTTGCCGGGAGGAAAGGAGAAGATAATGGTGTGGACCAAGCGTCGTTCGAGGAAGTTTCGCCTTACTTGGAAGCAAAGGACAGAAAAGCTAAGTTGCTAAAGCTTGAGCAATCAGTTTTAAAATTTTTAAGTTATCTTCCTCGAACGACCGTGCTTTGTATGGAAAACCTATGCGCGGAGGAACCAACTCGTAGCTAGTTGCGCCCTTACTTTGTTTCGAGTCCGCTCAACAACTTAAGTGAGCTGCGACTAGTTGCGACAAGGTTTCTTGTCGGTAGCGGCACCGCTAGCAGGCTGCTAACATCCCGTACTCAGCGCTCGCGGCTAAGGTGCCTGCGCCGACAAGTTTCCTAAAAGCGCAGGGCAAAAACATACAAAGGAAGGAATCAAGTAAAGGAAATAACATAGCAATCGCTACCCAAAATGGAGTCATATTACAAGATAGCTTGTCGCAGCTCTAACAGATTGTTCTCATAACATGACCAGCAGCGTCAAGAAAAAGAGAAAACGGGCGGCCAAATCTACGCGATCGCCCTCAACCCTCTTGGTCCCGCTCACCTTGTCCACAATGGGTGCGACAAGGGTCTTGAGCGCTTCCAGATTAGCATCCGGCGGCAAGGTCCTGAGGACGTTGGTGAGGTTCAGGCCTGGGTTGCGGAAGGCCACCTTCACCAGCACGTTTTGAAGAGCTCCCGCGCAGATCTTGCGCGACTCGTCGGCCAGCTGCTTTGGGATCTTCTCCCGGAGTCGCTGGAGGGCCGTCGCCACGCCTTTGAAGAACAAGCTGAGCTTGGCGCTGGGTTGGAGGTGCTCATCGGAGGAATACCCGAGATCCTCCATCCCCAACTGCGCCAGCTCCATGTCGATGGCTGCGGCAACATCCACGAGACCCTCGGTCCAGTGCTCCACATTCTCCCTAAAAGTGTTCTGGGCGGCAGCAGCACTCGCCAGCAGCGCCTCGTCGGCCTTGATCTTCTCCTTCAAGGCCACCTCCTGCTCCCAGGCGCCGTCCAGCGTCTTGGTCAAAGTAGTCAGCTTCAACTCAAGATCTGCGTTGGAGTCCTTGGCGGCGCTAAGCTCCTTGCTCCTCTCGGCGAGACAACCCTGCAGCTTGCCAAGGGTGTAGGCGTCCTTCTCGCACTCACGCTTGAGTGCAGCAGGCTCCTCGCCGCTCACCTTGAGATCGGCCACCAGCTGCGCCACTTTCGTCTCCAGCTCCTTCTTGGCGGCCTCGGCAGCTGCGGCAGCATCCTCTGCTTCCTTGAGAGCCCCGCCGAATGTTTGCTCGTGCGCGGCAAGATCCTCCTCGTGGCTATCAAGGTTAACATTTTGCTGCGCCAACTCGCCTTCCTACACAGACAGCTTCTCGGCAGCAAGCCGCTGTTGCTCTTCAACTTCAGCCTTCTCGAGGAGGAAGGCTTTCCGCTCATCGGCGAGTTGCTCCCACTCCTCTGCCAGGGACCGGAGAGCTTCCTGGTTGAGGCCCCGGAGCTCCTCCGTGCGCTTCTCGATGTCCACTCCCGCCTTCGCGACAAGTGCTTCTCGGGATACCAGCTTGGCCTGTCGGGCGCGGTAGAGCGACAACAGCTTCCGCAGCAGCTGCTCCTCCTTAGGTTCGCCGCTGCTGCTGCTCGGCGCGTCTACTAGCGTCAGCCCAGCGGAGGCGAGCAACTCTTCATTAAAGATTTCTCCTCCGATCGGCGCCTTGGAGCTCGGCACCCAGGGGAGCTTGATGAAGACGCCATCCCCGGCCTTCAAATAGGCGCCGGGCTGGGGCTCTTCGGAGCCTGACGCTGCAACAGCGGCGGAGGGATCGGCGGTCGGCGTAGCGCGTGACGCTCCTGCGGCCTCGGGGCCGTCAGTGCGATCGCCGGACCCCTCGCCAGCTTCTGCGGCGGCAGCTTTGGCGGCCTCTTCGCCGGCGGGATCATCAGCGTCGGCCTCTTCTTTGGTGGCAGCGGCGTCGTCGGTATTGCCGCGCGCGTTCTCCTTGCCGACGACCTCAGTTTCCATCGGCTCCATGGCAGATGGATCTGACGACCGGAAAAGGGAGAAAAGTCAAGCAAATATTCAAAAAAGAAAATCAGAAGAAGAAGAACCCAAGGGAAGTTTTCAAGTAAGAGGATTACCTGTACTAGGATCCACAGCCACGGTCTCCACCACCGGGGGGTCGCTGGTGCTGTCCCTTGCTGGAGAACTGTCCCTTGCCGGAGACTTCTCCCTTACCGGAAAATTCTCCCTTGCCGGAGAACGCTCCTTTGCCGGGGAATCCTCCCTTGGCGGTGTAGTCGAAGCAGATGGCATGTCGGGAGCGGCTTTCGGGCACTCCTGGTGAGACTGCTCTGCTCCTACGCAAACCAATAGTCAGATGTCAGCAAAGAAAAAGCACCCATGCGCGCCTAACAACAGGAAGTAAACCATATACTTATGCTGGGGGCTACGCTGGGGGCTGCTTTGGGGAATAGTTGCCGGGTCCGGCAAGGTGGTCTCGGACACACCCCCTGCTGTCGTGGTGGGTTCGTCCTCGATGACAATCACCGGGACCTTGGCTCTCTTCGCCGCTCTCTGGGCCAGAGTCCTCAAAAGGAATGGGTTCGGAATAAAGCAAATCAGATACAAGACAAAATAGCAAGAATTGAAGAACTACAAGTACAGCAAAGAATCTTACTCTTCCTCTTCCTCGTCGGAGCTGAGCGTGGAGAGGTCGAAGTCCGGCCCACCTTCGGCGCGATAAGGCGGAGGAGTAGTTTCGTTTAGCCGCTTGGCGGGAGCAGAAGCGGTGGTCCGGGAGGGCCCCGCTCCAGTTGCCGCAGCGGCGTGAGGTGCTCCCGCGGCAACAGTGCTTGCCACGGTGGACTGCGTCGCGCGGCACGGCGGCTGTTGACCCGTCTGCCGCCCCGCTACATCCCCGGCCTTGCGGAGACGCCTTCTTGGTGGAGCTGGGGGCTCCGCTTGCGGCAAGCTGTCTGAAGGTGAGAAAGAGGAGTCGATCTTCAACGAGTCGCTCGCGCCCTCGGCGGGCTCGCTCGACTCAGCTTCAGGCCCGGCAAGCTCCTCTCGCTCGGCAAGGCTTGCCGCCTCTGCTGCCTCTGCCTCCTCCATGGTGAATCCAAACTCGCCTGCGGCAGCGGCTGCCGCCGCCTCTTCCAGCCTAGTGGCGATGCGCTGCATCTCCGCATCGGTGGTGTCGCGAGTAAGGCTCTTCTATTCATCGGAGCGGACCGGCACTTCTACCAAGCCGTCAAAGAACTCCTACACGACGTCGTCTGCAGGCTCTTGCCAAGTTGGGACAATTCCATGCGAATCGCACAGCGGCATCATTGCACGGATGCGGTCGAGCGAGGAGTTGTTGCACAGCAGAACGACACCCCTCGGCAACCTGAACACTTCGGGATGTTGAGGATCATGCTTGAACAGTTCCAGGAGCATCGCATCCAGTTCCAGGACAATGAAGTTGAAGTTGAGGCCTGGGTGCAGCCTCATGATATCCGCCGCATTCTCGAACTCCCAGGCGGGTCTCTTCCTCTCCTGCAGGGGGGCGATGCGGCGGCGAAGAAAATCTGCGCCAACGGCGCCTACAGTGAGCCCGGCAAGCCTGAGGTGCTGGATCCGGGTGACGGCAGTCTTCAGCCTATCGTCTTCCGGGGCCACGTTGCTCCAATCATTGCCGCACGGTACTGGGGCTTGGCGCTAGGTGGTAAATGGCTGCGGGTTCTCCTCGACAATCCAGCACCAGTCTGCTCTCCATTCCTCCCACTTGCTGCGAAGCTCTCCCTCCAGATAAGCTTCCTTCTTGCCAGCTCTCGAGATCCAGGCGATTCCGGCGGATAAAGGCTCCCCTCTCTCAACTCGGGGCATAAAGAAGTGGCGAAAAATAACTACATTTGGATAGACTCCGACAAAGTTTTCGCAGAGATGCGCGAAAACTTCCATGGTCAGAACGGTGTTGGGGGTGAAGTCAAGGAGGCGGAACCGGTAGGAGTTCATAATGTCATAGAAAAACTCAGAGAAAGGCGGGCAGAGCCTGCAGTAGAAGAACAACACGAAGAAGGGATATCCATTCGGAGCCAGTTCCGAAGCGGCAGCTGAGAGTACCTTCGTGCGCGGAAGCGCTCGCGTCTCTGTCGACCAGAAGAGGTAGTAATACTCCCTCAGCTCCTTCGCGGCGAGCTGAGGGGGGAAGGTTGCCCGCTCCTTTCATAGCGCCGCGAGCCGCTACGCCTCAGCCGACTTCACAACCTTCCCGGCTTTCGGAGCCATGGCGGAGGTGGTGAGAGAGATCGACGGCGTTGGTGCTGCCGGTGGCGATGAGGGGCGGAGCGCTGCTCTCTTTCGGCTTTGGAAGAAGGGGGGGAGCGGCAGAGATTTTTGAGATTGGAACAGCAACCGGCAAGATGGGTGAACTGCCCCGTTTCCCCTGCTTATAAAGAGGGAGGGGGCGGACGTTCCGTCTTTCCGAATAAAGAAACCACCCACGATCTCTCCAACGACGCCGCATTTGACGCGTGCCGTTCAAGGAGGGCGCGGTGGATACAGAGTGAGACACGGCGTAACCCAGGCCGCTTGTGCCCGTGCCCTATTTTGGGCCTGGCCCAACAACGCTCGGCACCGTGTGTGGCCCAGGCCCGGGGGCTCCTGTCTGTGTACTAGAGTAGGGGTACCCTAGTATCCCGAACTTGTGCACGGGCAGTTGCAGCACCCCGCGGCAAGGCTTGCCGGGTGACCGCCAAGGTCCTCCGTGGTTCCTTTGGAGCCATTCAAGAACAAAGTATTCAAGCCAAGGAGACAAGGCCCCGGCAAGAGGAGCTTGCCGGGAAGGCCAACCAAGGCATCTCAAGGAACTTTCCGCGACGCGCCACGTGTCCCGGCGAGGCCCGGCGAGCGACAAGCTTCCGGACGCGACAAGACAACGACCGTGGCAGGGCGCTTGCCGCGGCAAACTACCACTCTGTACCCACGCTCCAGCACATCCACCAACGTGTCGCCCTGGGACCTTTCCAGGCGCGCGTGGCAAGAGGCTGTGCGGCCAGCGGTGCACGGTGGCAAGCGATGCTGACAAGATTGCCATCGTGGCAAGCGGTGGCGTCCCTGACGGTCCCTTTTTGCACTATTTGGGCGACGCAGACAGGCATTTAATGCCTTTGTCCCCTGCCGTCAGGGTTAGCTAGGATACACTGTACAGGTAGTTGTACCAACAGCAATTCCTTTTCCATTTTTACCCTTGTCTATGTTGCCACCTGTCGGAGACCCCTTTAGCATATAAAAGGAGGCCCATGCGCAACGTAGAAGGGGGTTCGAAGGCAGAAAAACACTCACGCTCGGCCTCGTTAGCAGCTAGTGTGTACTGTAGCACTCAGCGCTCCCGAGCAAGAACTCAATACACTTAGACATGCAGCAGTAGGAGTGTTATCTCTCCGGAGAGCTCCGAAGCTAGGTAAACTGCTCATGTGCTTTGCCTCGATCCGCTCTTTGTGCGATCTCCGCCCCCCGCCGAACCGAAAGGGGCTCGGTCCGCCGGTCCCATAGGTGTTCGTGGATCAGTTTCCCCGACACTAGCGCAGTTCAGAAAATGGAAAATTTTCAAAGACCTAAAGTGGTGACAGTAGAACAGCAAAATCCAGATGGGATCTGCTCATAGACGAAGGGATGCTATGGTGAGGAAAAATAACCTATAGCTATGGCCGCGCGGGGAGGATATCATGTTCATCAGGATAGGATGTGACAGTAAGGGCAAGCAATGAACACCGATGAACACCGATGAACACCGATGAATACATGAAACCCTAATACAGATCTAGGGTTGAAGAAAGAAGGCTTACCGGCTTCACCGGAGAAGCGGAGAGGTGCCGCGGTTCTCTGGTGCGTTCAGTATGATGCAGCGGCCTGGAGCGATGCAACGCTTGAAGGTCGAGGGCGGCGGCGGAGCTTTAGGGCTCAGGCGTCGTGAGGAGGAAGAAGAAGCCAAGAGGCATCGAAGGGGGAAGAAAAAGACCTCTGGTCCTATTTATAAGGCAAATGGAAAAGCAGGCAGGCGCGGAAATTGAGGATCCCAAAAAACATATATGGGACGCAACTGTCACCTCGATCTTCAGAGGTTAATTAATAAAGGGAAGTATTTATGGGACTTTTTACGCAGATGACGTCATGGCGGTTTATGGCGATTCCAGAAGATGACGTCACGGCGGTTTTCAAGGTCAACACGAAGATGTTCAAATTAGAATTTCTCTAAGTTCAAGATTGACATGAACAAGTTCAAACCAATCTGGGGCCTAATGTTGGGGATATGACTACTGAGTATAAACTGCCCAAGAGGGGCCGGATTATACTCACAAGGATTCATCTGTATAGAAGCCTACAAGCACAAGGAATATGGCGCTTTACTACAGAAGCTTAGAGGCCCAGAGCCCAATGGAGGATTAGGGCCCATGTATGTAAACCGCCTTCAGATGTGTAACTTGTATTGTGAGTTAGGGAAAGGAAGAAACCAAGCCGGACACTTGTACGAGTCGGCCTCGGAATTCTGTAGATCGGCCGGGCGTCAGCCTATGTATATAAAGGGACGACCCAGTGGCGGTTCAGGGACAAGAAACAACAACTCGAGAACTAGGCAAAGCGTATTCGCTCCCTGGTTATCGAGACCCCATCAATTCCACCACAACTAGATCGTAGGATTTTACCTTCACTGCAAGGGGCCGAACCAGTATAACTCCCTATGTCCTTTGTCCGGTTTAACCCCTCTAAGCTAACCTAGTCGCGATGGCTCCACGACTAAGTCCTTTGACTAGGACATCTGACGTGATAATTCCACAACACTTGATATCTTTTATAATGTACTAACCAATACTTCCAAGGACCACTTGGATAGTTCTGATGGTTGTGTTTTCAGGGAAAGAATAGTCAATCAAGCTGAATTGCTATTTAATAATATGTTGACTAATGAAAATAATTGGACTCTTCCTGAGCCAACTCATAAACCAACTCCGAGGAAGAGAGGTGTTCTATTTCTCAGTCCTGAAGATATGCAAGAGGCAAAGAAATCTATGAAAGAAAAAGGTATTAAACCTGAAGATGTTAAGAATTTACATCCTGTTGAAGAAATGCATGGTCATAATATAACACCTACTGAAGAAACACATGGTCTTGATAACCCGTCACAGGTAGTAAAGGTAAATTCTCTCTATAGATATGATAAAGTTGAAATCTCGTCTACTAAGTTTCCTAGCCCATGCTTGGATGAATTTGATGACTTTATGGCTAGACAAGAAAATTTCAATGCTTATGTTGGTAGAGAATTAAAGAGTAATTCTTACATGATTGGACGCTTGAGTGATTATATGGCTAGAGTTAAAGGTGAACTTAAACTCATTAGCAAATATGCTTCTATGGTTACCACCCAAGCAGAACAAGTACTTAAAGCTCAAAGTGATTTGCTTGATGAATTAAATAATAAACATGATTTTGCTGTTCGAGTGCCTACTAGAACGGGTAAATGACTCAGGAACCTTTGTATCCTGAAGGCCACCCTAAGAGAATTGAGCAAGATTCTCAGAGAAATAATGTAGATGCACCTAGTCCTTCTAAAAAGAACAAAAAGAAAAATGATAGGATTTGCATGCTTCTAGTGAACCTATTATAGACACACATGAGAATCCCAATAAAATTTCTATTTCTGATGCTGAAACACAATCTAAAGATGAACATGAATCTAGTGATAATGTTAATGATAATGTTCATGTTGATGCTCAACCTAGTAATAATAATGATGTAGAGATTGAACCTGTTGTTGATCTTGATAGCCACAATCAAAGAATCAACGTTATGATAGGAGAGACTTTGTTGCTAGGAAGCACGGTAAAGAAAGAGAACCATGGGTTCAGAAACCCATGCCTTTTCATCCTAAGCCATCCAAGAAAAAGGATGATGAGGATTTTCAACGCTTAGCTGAAATGATTAGACCAGCTTCTTACGTATGCGCTTAACTGATATGCTTAAAGTAAGTCCTTATGATAAATACATGAAAGATATCATTACAAATAAAAGAAAGATACCGGAAGCTAAAATTTCCACCATGCTTTCTAATTACACTTTTAAAGGTGGAATACCTAAGAAACTTGGAGATCCAGGAGTACCAACTATACCATGCTCCATTAAAAGAAACTATGTTAAAACTGCCTTATGTGATCTTGGAGCTGGTATTAGTGTTATGCCTCTCTCTTTATATCATAAACTTGAATTGAATAAGTTGACACCTACTTAAATATCTTTGCAAATGGCTGATAAATCAACTGCTATACCTGTCGGTATTTGTGAGGATGTGCCTGTTGTGGTTGCAAATGTTACTATCTTAACGAACTTTGTTATTGTTGATATTCCCGAGGATGATAGTATGTCGATTATCCTTGGTAGACCCTTTCTGAACACTGCAGGGGCTGTTATTGATTGCAACAAAGGCAATGTCACTTTTCATGTTAATGGCACTGAGCATACGGTACACTTTTCGAGGAAACAACCTCAAGTTCATAGCATCAATTCTATTGGAAAAATTCCAACTATCATTATTCGAGGTTTTGAATTTCCTCTTCCTACTGTCAAGAAGAAATATGATATTCTTATTATTGGGAATGTGCACATCCCCATTGAGGTAACCTAGTGTTATTCGAAATTTTTCCAGTTCCATGTTATTCAGAATGAGTTTGTTAACAAGACTTGATCAACCTTGTTAGTGGATTCCTCTTGATGGGCATGAGATGGATGAAATTAGAAGGCACAACCATCTGTACCCTCCTTTTTACTTTCTGTTATTTAGATTAAATAAAGTAAAAATAGTATTTTCTGTCTGTTTTTTGAATTACCCATGCAATAAAAATTACCCGAAAATAAAGTTCTCCAAATGCCCTGCAAATTTAATATGATTTTTCTAGAATATTTGAGAATATCTAGCACTGAGAACACATTATGAGGAGATGGCACCTGGCCACGAGGGTCCAGGGTGCGCCCACCACTACAAGGCGCGCCGCCCTGCCTCGTGGGCCCACGGTGGCCCCCCTCCACTTATTCCTGCACCCACACACTTCTTCTTCCTCCCAAAGAAATCACCCTCCAGCTCAAGCACGAGTTCTAGCTCACTTTGCTGCCATTTTCGATCTCCTTGCTAAAAGCTCCATTCACAAAAATGCTTTGGGGGATTGTTCTTTGCTATGTGACTCCTCCAATGGTCCAATTAGTTTTTGTTCTAGTGCTTTATTCATTGCAAATTTTTGCTGCCTAGGCGACCCTGTTCTTGAGCTTGCATGTCAAATTTATATGGTCCCAAGTAATTCTAATGCATGATATAGGCTCTAGGCACTTGTGGGAGTAGTTGTTATGAATTTTGCTGAGTTTGATTCACTTTATTTTGAGTTACTAAAATTTTAGAAATTTGCAGAAAATGATAAAGAGATTTTTGAGGGGCTCTTCTAGCCAAGGCTCTAAGGATAAACAAACTAAGGAGAACGAAAAACCCAAGTATAATCTCCCTCATGTGGCGGAAGTACGGCAGTGTGAATGGCCTTGTGATGATTTCTTGAGAGCAGCCGGGATTCATTATGATTTTTACTCGTTGGTTGATAATGCGGGCCTCACCGACTTCCTCCATGACCAGATTGAACAGTATCTCTTACTCACCAATACTTTCGTGCAAAATTTCTACTTTTATCCTAAGAAATCACCTCCTTCAATAGAGTTTCATTTATATGATGTGGCTAATGAGATGTCGCTATATGTATTTTGCACGGTTTGCAAGATACCTTTCGGGGATAGCTTAGAGGAACCACATCGTAAAGATGTGGATGGATTTAATGATACTATTACTGTAGGGGAAACAAGGAAGGTTTCCGATGCAAGAATTACTAGCATAGATTTTCCTGTTTTATGCTACTTTGCAATATTTGCTAGTCGATGCTTAATTGGTCATGGAAACAATGGAAACCTTAGTGTTCCTGATATTATTATTTTGTTCCATGCTTTATTTCGTGATAACTCTGTTAGTATGGGCGCTATTATTGCTAAACGATTAAGTCTGAACCGTACAAAGGGCCCCATATTTGGAGGTATCTATGCTTCACGCCTTGCTAAACATTTCAGGATACCTATTAGACACTTTGAGAAAGAGGAAAAACTGTTGCTCACTACTTTTCTAGATTATAAGATCATGGTAGCACATGACTTTATTTTTAAAAAGATGATAAGATGCTTTTGTATAATTTGAGATTTCATAAGAAACACAGTGAGACTATTATCTTGCATGCACCCTCTTTGTTTGAGTTAACTGCAGGCCCTTACCTCGTCTTGCCGGAGGCCGTGTATGCGCTCCGTGGCCAGACATACGCTCTAGAGCCTGAGCCAGAACCACCACTTGACCCTTATCGACCATCCTGTTATCGGCCGGATCCGGAAAAGATCGCCAGCCAGTGGCAGTACGATGACACTCCTCAGTACACCAGGGAGAGTAGCCGCGATCCATGGGCGTAGACTAACTTAGGCAAAAAGCCTAAACTTGGGGGAGTAAGTATTTCTCACCGACATTAGATTTACGTTCACACATTCATTCTAGTTGTCGGTGCTGATACTTTTCCATTGTACTATCCATGCTAGTTTAATTTCTTTTTCTAGCTCTCTTCTTGTGTGTTTGATAAACCTTAAGAAAAACAAAAAAATTAGTTAGCCTACTTTCCATGCTTGTAGGAGCAATTAAAAAACCCAAAAAGATTTCTTGTTCTTCTTTTGCTTGTTGGGAGCTTTCCCGTGTAAATAGTTTTATTTCTTTTCTTTCCTTCGGGGGCCGAGAGGAGAAGACCATAGTGAAAATGTCTAAGTGGCTCTCATATGCATGATTGTTGATTTAACCAAGAGCCCATATCACCTTGTCTTCTTCCTCGAATTGAATGCTTGCAGATTCCAGCTTACACTACAAAAAAAGACACATCTGTGACATTTTGGGCCAAACGAATTTTTTTTCTGTCATACATATGACACATCAATGACGATAATTGTGACAAAACCCGGTATCATCATAGATGTGGTGGGCTCCTACTTCTATGACAAAAAATCATGACAAAAAATGGGCTTTTCGTCCTGGGCGGGCCGGAGACGCAGCTGCATGACATTCTTTCGGCCATCCATGACGGAAAAAACCA